>NC_056626.2:190511276-190811276 GCF_002870075.4 Lactuca sativa
ACTTTTTGAATGAAATAAATGAGGATCTCTAGAAATGCATTGTTGGTGATGTTCATCCACCTGTTGTAGTATAAAGCATTGAAACTTCTTCCAATAATACAAATCTTGCTGAACATGCTGAGAAATTGCTGAAAAACGAAAAGAAATGTATGCGTGAACTCTATGGTGCTCTTCCACCAGTTGTGTACAATTATGTACGCAACTGAAAAACTTCTAAGGAGATTTGAGATACTATGAAGGAGAAGTATCAAGGCAGTGAGAAAAAAAAGATCAGTTCCGTCAAAAAATATTTATTGGAGTTGGGAGAGTTTAAGCAGAAGGAACGAGAATCCATTGAGCTATACTATGACCGTCTGAATGAGCTCATATTCAAAAGTAACAGATTTGGAGTAACAAGGTCTACAATGGAGTTCAATTTGACATTCATCATGGGACTTCTTAAAGAATGGAGAAAAGTCAGCCTTATGATAAAGACACAACAAAGTTTCGACTATTTTTCACTAAATGATCCCTACAATGTGTTAAAAGAACATGAATCTGAAGTGAATGAGATTGCTGAGGAAGCAAGGACCAGTCTGTGTGGTCTTCTTGCTCTTGTGTCGAAGGTTACTGGTAGAGAGGTTGAGAAAGAAGTAGCTGAGAAGGAGAATTCGGAAGATGAAGGATTAATCGTCAATTCTGATGACGAGGCAGAGGATTTTTACTCGAACAACCGAGTGAAGAAATTTTTCAAAAAGCATTTTAATGCGAGGCTATGAGGAAGTGAAGTGAAAGGAAGCTTCTCAGGAAAGACTGTAAGTGAGGAAAAGAAAGTGGAGAAGAAGGAAGTCAAGGCTAAAGATGCGTCGCAGATTCGCATATCTACTCGGTGAGTAGGAGTTCTACTCGGCGAGTCCACGTATTTACCCGAAAAAATCTTTAATTCTCACATTCTGTAAATGAGGGGCTTTAACCCTAATTAGTAAAACACCATTTCATACGCAGCCACCAGCCGCTCGACGAGCATTCCTTCTCTCAAGCCTTCATCTTCAAATTCTTGCTATTTCTTGCATCTTCAACCAAAAAGGTAACGTTTTTCCTACTTAATCTTGTTAAAGTTCATGTATTTGGTAGATTTGTGGCTATAATCCATGAAAAACCCGGTTTTGGGGTTTACTCCAATCCTAGGGTTTTGATTGCTAGGTCAAATTAGGTTGTTTTAGACATAACTTCTTACAAATTTATGCTTAATAGACATACCAAGACAAACCCCTGGACTAATTTGTGAGTTTGAATGGTTGATTTCTCCTGAATCAGAATTGAACTCAGGATCGACTCGCACAGTTCATCCTACTCGTCGAGTAGGACTTCTACTCGGCGAGTCCAAGTTGCAGATGCCCAGTATTTTGACATTTTAATTTCTCTGTGTTTTGTTTGTGGTGTTCTTCATCTTATTTTCGTTACTTGGATCCTAGACTTTAGTAAACTAATGTTTTAGAAACAATAAAAGGTATTAATTTTTAAAGACCTAGTATTGAAAATACTAAATGAACTTTGTTAAATTCTGTTTATAACTGTTAATACTCTTATGCCCTATAAAATCTCTCTTTTTGATTTTCAAGAGATAGTCACATTTGATGGTTATAATTTCTATGATTGGTACAATACCTTGAGGTTTTTCCTTAAGGGTAATTTAAAGTTATATATACTTAAAGATCCCATACTTAAACAACCTCTGCAAGCCATTCAGTCTGATCATGATACTTGATGGAAGTATTGTTGTGATGATATTGATGTGTTTCACATCATACTGGGGTAATTAACCTTAACTTTCTAGAAGTCTTGGATAATTATGAAACATATCAAATGTCTCATCAAATAAAGCAGATATTCATTGTAAATAGTAGAAAGTGCTTCAAAATTGTTCAAACATTGAATAAAAGGAAGATCTAAGAGATTGTATACTCTAACAGACATATAGTTCAGTTAAGGGAAATATAGCATAAACCCATAAATCAAGAAAGGATAAAAAATGATTAGTTTTGTTTCTATTGTGAAGAAATTGGATACTAAAAGAGGAACTGCTCTTCTTATCTCACCAAGTTGAGGAAGTCTGGCATGACCAAGACTTCGAATATCTATATGATATAACCATTTACTTTTCCATCATTCAGTTGAGTATGTTATACTTCAAGTGACACCAATAGTTCATATTGTGTACTGATGATTGGGAGAAATAGTGAACAGATTACAAACAAATGGTATTTCATGTTGAAGATATAACAAGTGATGTTATAGTCTGTATTAAAACAATAGATATTTTGTACCTATCTTATAGGAACGTATGATAGTTTAAATTTATGAATAAATCTAGATTTTCTTAACTTTTAATGGATGTTTGCATTCATGATCTGAAATGGTGTATTCTGTGTTAAAGAACATTTTCTCATCGTGTCATTTATGAAGTCAATCTTAAAAACTTCCGTTAAATTGATAGTTCTGATCATAACACCCAAATAATCTAATGATATTTGATTCAAACTTATCTATGTCATGATCATCATGAATATATAAATATGAAACATATATACCAACTTCAAAAGGATGGAATTTTTTAAGGCAAATGAGCTTGATTCATTTGATATATGTGAATCCTATTTATATGGGAAGATGATTCGCATGTGTCTTTATCTATTAGTAGTTATATAAAAAAAGGCTTGACAACGAATTATACATTCGTGATGTATGTAATCTTCTTAATCCATGAATAGTATAGGTGATAGATACTTAGTCAATTTCACTAACAAATTTTATTTATTATTGTTGAAACTTTTGATTTAGTCAAATTGTTTCATAGTGAAGATTGAAATACAACTTAATGAGACTATCATAAACCTTTCATTATGATAAAGAAAATGAGTTTTGTAAACCAAGTCTTCTTAGAACATCTTAGGTGTTATGGAGCCGATTCATAACTCGTTCCGTGAAAAACGGTCACCTATTATTAGTATGGTTCTTGTGGCACAGGATCACCTGGTCACTTGGATCTATCTCTTAATGTTCAAGGTTGCCTTCATATTATCTAGTGGGATAGGGTCACCTGGCCACTGCTTGAATGTCGATAGTACAAGTTTTTGAAGAGGATAAAACATAGACCTTGTAGTCCATTATATGATGTTTTAAAGAACTATTTGGTTTATAAAAATTTGAAATTATGCTTACTGCAATATATATATATATATATATATATATATATATATATATATATATATATATATCCAACCAAACAAGTAGATTAAATACTTTTATTAGACTAAGGATGTAATGTTTCATCCTTATCTAAAAGGTATAGAGTTATAGAGCTTACGTTAGACAATAAGCTCTACCACTCTAGCATCTACTAATTGCATTTATGTGGATTGTCCTAAATGATTGTTTAGGATGAAGTTTCTACTAATCCTGCTAATTGTCATTCCAAAAGACAAGTGCTTAAAAGGTTCTTTATCTAAATAAGAGCAATATGGAAGTTTAAGAGCTAAAGAAACATAAGTTATATGCATCATAGTTTGAAACTAATAAGTTTTCAACTGTTTTTGAATTTGCTCAATAATTTATCAAAAACGAATAAAACACATAGAGATGCATTCATGTATGATTATCAAGTATGGGATTGATTAATATTCCTCGATATATTACGAATATAATGAGTAAGTGAGTTTTCAAAGGAAAAACATACATGAATGATAATCTTTTCAGATTTAAGTTGACATCTCAAAGTAAGAATCTTATTTCTTTTAAGATAATTACATAGCGTGATTTAATTATAAATGAAGATGAATATTGTGTTTTCTATAAAGCTAGTGTGAGCCCAATAGCATTCCTAGTCTTATATGTGATTGACATACTAAATCTTGGAATAAGGATCTCTCTCTCTCTCTCTCTCTCTATATATATATATATATATATATATATATATATATATATATATATATATATATAGATCATGGCAACTTAAAGGATTAAGTAAAATTGCATTAATTGTCAAGGATCCTAAAGAGCTTAATATAAAAGACTCTAAAAGAGTTATCTTGTCAAATACTACATGATATGATTTTAAGCACTCCTCAAAATCTTAGTACAATGTTTTGAACTAGATAATATGATTGTATTCCATGTGTTGCTTCAATCAGATCTGTCATATATGTCATGATTATGCATGAAGGCCAAATAAGTCGTATGCTTAGAGCATGTAGAATGATACCGGTATAATCTGAGAATAAGTCATGGTGTGACTTAAAGGAACATTCTAAAGAACTTGCGAGAACTAGAGGAATATTCCTAATTTGTGGAGTATATGAAAGGAAGTTATGTTTAAGCTATTACACACATGCTAAAACTTTCAAATAGATTGAGATAACTCTAAGTCAAAATTGGGCATGCCGTCATTGTGAATATGAAACATCCAAAAATATGGTCCCAAATTTTTTTGATTTAATATTAGATAAAAGAGTAATTTCCATATCATCCAAACATTTGAAACAAACTAATGTACCAATTGTCATAAATCAGAGTATAACATCATAATAAAATCCCAATGGTGTGTGCGATGCAGTCATCCCGAGCTCTTCCCTCTGGAACTAGAAGTACCTGAAACATAGACTGAAAACTGTAAGCACAAAGCTTAGAGAGTTCCCATAAAATTCCACATACCAAACTTATAGTAAACATATAATAGGCCTCACCCAGTAATCGGGCCCCGCCCGGTCATCAAACTGAGCTCAGAAAGCATATAAACATATACAAAGATAATATACATAGCATAAGAATAGTCATCGGACTCCGCCCGACATCAGACCTTAGTCCACTAGCATACAGACATAGGTACATGCAAGAGTCACAAAGACAATTAGCATTCTATCAATATAACATAACATGGGCCGGCATTGGTGCCTTCGAGCAGCCAAACTTGGTAAGGAAGCTTACCTCGAATGCTGAAAGATAACTGGATAATTCACCGGTCCTGTAAACAGCTCTACTCAACCCCTAAACAGAAACAATTCCTTAGATATCGATCAATACTTCAAAACCCATAAACGGTCAATCTTGGCCAAAGTCAAAGTCAAAGCTCCGAGTTGACTCAACTCGTTGAGTCATCCTTCAAATCGTTGAGTTGCCATGAATCTCGGAATCGCGATATTCCGAATAAACTCATCGTGTTTCCCTTTAACTCATAGAGTTTCTCCCTTTTCAACCGAATCGGGACAATCCCAAACCAATTCGCCGAGTTCCCTTATAAACTCGCCGAGTTCATCAATCTACCAACCCACTTAATGCACTAAGCCACTAATCTTCAAACCAAAGCTCTATCTTCCAGATCTAGACTGATAATGCGTCTAGAAGGGTAAAGTTTCCAAATTTACCCATGAAGAACCACCCCAAAGGCATTAAGCTCAAGCCCTAATCCTAAAACGCTTATGTCTTGATACAAAAACCATCATATCTTCAAGATAGAGCTTATGAACATAGATCTGGACCTTAAAATCTAAAAGGTCACATAAAGTCTTCAACTTTACTCACATGCATGGCCAAATGAAGCTTAAGAGACCAAAACAAAGGCTTAGAAGGTGCATGGAGCTCTTAGGGCCATAAAGTTGTCACCTTTACGCCATGAAAGCTCCTTAATACCCTTAATCTGAAAGGGTTTGTCTATATGGGACGTCCAACTTCCAATGACCAATTCGTTTGGACAAAAAAAAAGCAAAAGAACACTAAGATGAAGATCACTAAGTAACTAGAAGGAAAGATTGAGACTTTTTACCAGAAAGATGTCGAAAATGAAGCAAGTATTCTAGATCTAGCAGCTCCTTTTATCTTCAAGCTCCCCTTTCTTCCAATGGCTTCAAACACACACAACACACTCGAGAATGGCTAAAAAACACTCAAAGATGCCTTAGGGTTTCAAGGTTAGGGTTTAGGACAGTGGAGGCTGGAAATGAGGCAAACTTATGGAGTTTGAGTTGTTTAAATAGGGTGCAAAATCCCGAAATTAGGGTTTCATTTCTTCCGGACAAATCGTCGAGTTGAAGCCTCCCAACTCGTCGAGTTGGTCACTTAAAAGCACGTGGTCCATAAAATTTCTACACGATGAGTTGGGGCTACCAGCTCGTCGAGTTTCTCTACAAAATCGAATAATTAGAAGTTTAAATACTTATCAAGAACCAGGCGTTATAATTCCCACCAACTTGTTTCAGACTTCGTCCTCGAAGTCCGCCTCCTCGAACAACCCTAGGTAATGATCCTTCATTTCCTCCCCGGGCTCCGAAGTCCACTCCGACCCCTTGTGGTGCTGCCACTGCACCTTCACAAGCTTTACCACCTTGTTCCTCAAGGTTTTCGCCTTCCGAGCTAATATTGCCACCGGCCTCTTGACATAGTTCAGGTGGTCATCCACCTGAATATCCTCCAAGGGTACACCTTTAGAATCATCCACTAAACACTTCCGCATCTGAAAGACATTGAAAGTGATATGAATCTAGATGAGCTCGACTGGAAGATCCAAACAATACGCAACTTGTCCAACCCGAGCCAAAACCCTGAACGAACCGATGTACCTGGGGCCCAGCTTGCCCCGCTTCCTGAACCGGATGACACATTTCCAAGGTGACACATTTAGGAGAACCATATCCCCTACCTGAAACTCTAGGTCCAACCGACACTTTTCGACATAGCTTTTCTGCCGACTATGAGCTGTCTGGAGTCTGATCTGGACCTGCTGAATCATCTCAGTAGTCTTGCGTACCACCTCGGTACACCCCATGACTCGCTGAACGACCTCGCCCCAAAAAATTGGGGTCCTAAATTTCCTTTCGTAGAGCATCTCAAAAGGAGGTCGATCAATGCTAGCATGACAACTATTGTTATACGAAAATTCCGCTAATGGAAGATACGTATCCCAAATCCCCCCCAAAATCTAATACGCACACACACATCATATCCTTAAGAGTCTGAATCGTCCGCTCAATCTGCCCATCGGTGTGTGGGTGGAAAGTTATACGGAAATGGAGGCGAGTACCCATCTCGTCATGAAACCGCTTCCAAAATATGGATGTAAAGCGAACATCTCGCTCTGAAACTACTGATACTGGCACCCCATGACGTGCCACCACCTCCCAAACATAATCTCGGCTAGCTTCTATGCAAAAATACTCTCTTGGATCGGGATAAATGCGTGCTCTTGGTGAATCGATCCACGATGACCCAAATAGAATCCACTATGCCCATTGTCATAGGGAGCTTTGTAATAAATTTCATCGTGATATCTTCCCACTTCCATATAGGAATCTACAACAGCTCCATCTTGCCGTGAGGTTGCTGATGTTTGACCTTGACTTTCCTACAAGTCAAGCATCGCTCCACAAACCAAGCTATATCCTACATCATGCAGGGCCACCAATAATCAGGGCGAAGATCCCTATACATCTTCGTCGCCCCGAGATGAATAAAGAATCTCGACTTATGTGCCTCCTTCATCATAACATGGTGCACACTGCCCCAATAAGGAACCCATACCCTCCAATGTAGGGTCATCAATCCACAGCTATCATAATGGAATGAGGCCACCTGACCCACTATCCGCTCACACTTCCGGTGCCCCACCTTCATAGCCTCGACCTGAGCTTCCCGAATTCATTCAAACAACAGAGTAATCATTGTCATGCTTAAACATATATCCCTGATTGGAGTTGCGACCGCTTTGCGGCTAAGAGCATTGGCTACCACACTGCCCTTCCCCGAGTCGTACAAAATCTCACAATCATAATCCTTCACCACATCCAACCAACGACGTTGTCTCATATTTAGATTCGGATGATCCACCAAATACCTTAGGCTCTTGTGGTCCGTCTAAATAGTATAACGAACCCCATAGAGATAATGTCGCCAAATCTTGAGGGCAAAAACCACCGCCCCCAGCTCCAAATCATGCGTCAGGTAATTCTCCTCATGAAGCTTCAGCTGCCTCAAAGCGTATGCAATCATATGCCCCTGTTGCATCAGAACTGCACCCATACCCGTGATCGAAGCATCACAATAGACCACAAAATCATTGACACCCTCAGGCAGGGTCAGAATCTGTGCCTCGCACAATCGCTGTCTAAGAGTCTCAAAAGTAGCCTGCTGCTCAGGCTCCCAACGAAATGTCACCAATTTCTTGGTCAGTCGGGTCAATGGAATAGAAATCTTGGAGAAATCCTAGATGAATCTCCGATAATAACCTGCCAAACCAAGAAAACTCTGAATCTCATATGGAGACCCCGGAACCTCCCAATGCATCACGGCCTTGACCTTGGCCGAATCGAAGTGCCCTATCCTTGAACATAGAGGTGATCTCAGTCACCATCACGGTAGTCTAACGGAGACTCAAACTCTCGCGCCAACTGCTGCACCTCGATCACCGGTGCAAAATCGACTCAGAACCTGGTGGAGAAATCACTCCAGGTCATCGAATCAATAGCGTCATGTTCCATAGCATGCCCTACCTCCTCCCACCAATCACGAGCCCTGTCCTTCAGGAGGAAGAATGATAATCTGACCTTGTCCCCCTCGGGACAATGACTGGTATGGAAGGCGTTGGCAACATCTGCCAAGCACCTGCTACTCACAATGGGGTCCCTAGCCCCATAATAATCTGGCACTCCATAAGCCCGAAACTCCCTTAAGGTCATAGAGTGCACCCCAATCAAAGCCACCATCTCTATGAGAAAAGCGCTAAATCTCTCAACAAGAAGCTCCAGAATGCCCTCCATGACTGAGCCAAAAATCATGGGAGTCTGATCTAAGATACTGTGTGTAATCTCAGACGAGCTAAACTCCATCGTCTGGTCGTCAAGCTGCCCGGTTCTAGAACTTGAGCATGAACCCTCCCCGGCACCGGAACTTCCCAGTAGCCTGCGTTGCAATACCATCATACTGAAAATAGAGCATAAAACTATCAGAATAAGCATCAATGCATATCAGGGAAATCATAACTACACAAGCTCCTGGCCTCATTACAGCCCTCCTTGAATCGAGTACGGATCCCCTGCTTCCAGTAGTACGTTCCCATACTACCTTCCACATCCATCTATACTTTCCTCAAGAAGTTCCTTCACTCAGCTAAGTTATTCTATAACTAACAGATCCCTCGCATCTAGGGCTCTCAGCACTAAATCTCATTCTAGGTTTTCCTAGGGAAAACTCCACACCACTATCCGCCATCAGCTACAAAAAGAACTCATGTTAACCTTCCCTAACTAGCTCATGAATACCATTACATATTACAAAGACTAGATCATTCTTCGAATGAGAGGTCTCCCCCTGCAGCAGTTAGTGTCACACCCCCGAACCAGATGTCAGAAACATCCGAGGGCTCGTGTGACTATCAATTAAATATCATCACAATGAATATGCATGAACAAACACATACATCACCAACATTACATAGAACAACTATCATTGTTTACATCAAGTATATTGTTTAAATACTACATATCCACAGCATAAATTGTTTGAGAGTCACAAAACATTACATCCTAACACACTTGGTAACTTTCTTCAGCTTATCTGTTACCTGAGATGTAACACCCCAATTCTCAGGTATTATTTAAATAAGATTTATTGGGTTAAGCTCTACTCGACGAGTTGGTTGACCTACTCGTCGAGTAGCAGCGGGGTGGGATCGTGTGTTAAGTGACCTACTTGACGAGTCCATATCGGGACTCGACGAGTAGGAGCTGGCAGATGAAACCTAAATCTCGGGGTTTGCATCCCTATTTAAAGGAGCCTTAGCCTCACTTGGGTCTCCTTACAGTTCTAGAGAGTCTGTGAGAACCCTAATATGCGTGTGTGTGTGCCCATTGTGTGTTTGAAGCTTGAAAAGAAAATCTTTGGAGGGAGAAGGCTTGGAGGAGAAGTAGATTGGAGCAAGTAGAGTGTGGGAATCAACATCTATCTCAGTTATCATCTTCTGGAGGTAACCAAATCCCCTTTTTCCTTGTGGATCTCTTTTATTGGTTGAGTTGTAGGGTTTTTGTGGGAATATTAAGTTGGAAAGAGGAGCTATGGGCTAGATCTGAGGTTGTAACTTTAGATCTGGACCCTCCTTGGATTCTAAAAGCATAAAGTTTCAATTTTGGTCATGATTAAGGTCCCTCTTGAGCATGAAGCTCCATTAAGAACTTAAAATAGGCATTTAGAGCCTTTATAGCCATGCATGGACGTAAAGTTTGCAACTTTATGTGATAAGCATGCCTTAGAAGCTTGGATCTATGATTTGGAGCCGCTGCATGGCTCAAAGCAAGTCTGTATGGAAAAAGGACTGAATGACTTGGCGAGTCACATGAAGATGGTCGTGAAGTCAACGAGTTGGATGAACAACTCAGCGAGTCCGATGAAGATTACCATAAGACTCGACGAGTTGAAGAACAACTCGGCGAGTCAGATGAGTTTTCCCTAGGATATGTATGCGTGTGTATCCGTCGAGTTACAAGGAGGGAACTCGACGGGTGGCCTTAAAGTTTAGACAAGAATCAAAGGAACTCGACAAGTCACCCCGATGACTCGGCGAGTTGGAATGTGCTTCAAGGAACTCGGCGAGTAGCCGAGGGTACTCGGCGAGTTGGGGATCAACTTGGACTGTTGACCTTGACTGAGGACTTTAACTTTGACCAGGGGTTGACTAGTGGGTTATGGAGTACCTTATAAGGTTAAGGACTTATGAGTATATTGTAATATGATCATAGGTGGTGGAGCATGTGTCAAGTGTTCCGAGAGTTGTAGTTTATCTTCCGAGTCGACATTTGCAAGGTGAGTTATCCTCACTATATCAATAGGGTCTACGACACCAAGGCCGGCCCTTTAGTTGTTATTGTTATGGTATGCTACATGTGGTTATGATATGTTAGATCAGAATCAGGGTATGCAGTATGTTATGCTCTTATGAACTGTAAGGATTGGTATGTTAGTGACCTGCTAGGTCGGTACTCTAGTTATGATAGAATTCTATGATTGATGATCAGTGAGATATATATGTTTGATGTTTGTGTATGCCAGTATATCATAGTTATGCGCACATGGTTACTTTCTTGTTGGTTGGGATGAGGCGGTCCTTCTTTGTGCTGAAGGCCAACATACCCTATGAGCGGTCCGTGGAGACTACAGGCCCAAGTGGCAGACCAGTCATGCCGAAGGCTCGGGATAGATTCAGATAGACTGTAGGCCCAGTAGGGCGGTCTAGTCAGGCCGATGGCCCAATATTCATGTTGATTGATTGATTGTTACTGATATGGCACTGTCAGTGTGGTATTGGTATATTGGGGGTAGCTCACTAAGCCCTCGGGCTTACAGTTTTCAGTTTATCGTTTCAGGTACTTCAGGAGATCATGGCAAGGCGAAGGTGTGACCGTACCGCTCATCATCCTTATGTTATGATTTTGGGACACTCTGATGGGTATTGATTTGAAAACATTTTTGTAAACGATGCTATTTGATTTTTAATTATGATTGAAAAAGTTTAAATTTGGCGCAAAATTTATGGATGTTACAAGTGGGTATCAGAGCCTTGGTTTGAGTGAATTGGAGGAACACTCGTGTGAATCCAGTCTCAAATCAAGGAGATTTTTTGAAAGTAAGTTTTAAAAAGTTTTTTTTTAAAAAAAATAAAGGATGAAGGGTGCAGAGGGTACGATCAGCCGGAGCCAGTAAGTAAACCCCAGAATACCATACAGTTATTTGATATTTTGATATGTTAGGACAGCATGCTAGTGCTAGGCTAGTGATCTTCAGGGATCGCATGGTAGATTTGCCTGATTATATGATGCCTATTAGCCTAGGGTTTCTCGTATATGGAATTGACATCATAACTGTAGATGTTTAGTGTATGCATCACGACTGTGCATAATAAAGACCTTATAACCTGAGAATGTTGATTCGGCCTTCGGGTAGGAATGGATATTCGAAAGTCTATTGGGTCCAGCGTTATGTGTAGTTAGCATGCACTAGCGCTGCAGGGGATGATGGAAGTTTCATGGGTATGTGAGTCATGAGAAGTGGTGAGACTAGATGCGAGATAGTTGGTATTCCTCTAGAAGTGAGGGTTGAGCGCATTTCTATGTTGATGATATTGTTAGGGTGTTGTGGTGATACTTGAGACAAATATGGGTAGGTATGGAAATAGTATGGGCACGTACTACTGAAAGCACATGACCCATACGCGTAGCAAGGAAATCACAGCCCCTAGGGTTTGTGGGTTTTGGTCTCCCGACATTATGTTGTTTATCTGATGTCTTGAGCGTACCTTTCAGTATGGTGGTGACGAGACGTTTTGCTGCTGGGTCCGGATCAGGATCGGGATCCAGATCAGGGTCAGCGTCGGGAGACGGAGGATCATAGGTGCCGGTAGCACCTGAGCCCATGGTTCAGATAGGGACTGAGGAGCTGCATGCCAGGATCCGAGAGATTCTGAACGACGAGGTCGCTGTGGCTTTCCGAGCACAGCTACTAGAGATGTTTGGGTCGATCAAGACCGTGATGGTTGAGTATTTTTATGAGCGATATGTAGCTCTGGAAGAGACAGCAGCCGCTGCAACCACTTCGGCTGTAACTGCGGCATGGGTTGGAGGAGGAGCCAGTAGGGCTTTCCAGTACCAGGACTTCGATAATACGAAGCTGTCACACCCCAAAACCAAGAACGGCGGAAACGTTCAGGGGTGGAGGACGTCATGTGAAGTATCATAACAGTGTAAAGTAGTAAACAAGCAACAACATCGTCCATTTCATTAAAAGTAAAGTTTTAATACATGTGTGTTCTTTGTTTATAATAAGACACCAAAATATGTAATCAAAATAAAATACGAGTCTTCTCTGTGCTCCGTCTTCTCAAAACCTGGTCATCGTACCTATCTACTGGTGACCTGAGAATACAAGTTATTTTGAAATAGTAGATCAGCATAAAGCTGATGAATTCATAAGTATTTAAGTGTCATTACTCTGTTTTGGAAAGCTGTTATGAATGCCATGTAAAGTTTTGATTGAAACATTTGATATAAGTGTGAAAACCCTAGAAAATCCCATATTTCCTACTAGTATAAAAGTAGTCTTCTACCAAGGCCCGAACGTTTTGAATGTAGTCTTCTACCAAGACCTGAATGTTTTGAATGTAGTCTTCTACCAGGACCTGAATGTTTTGAATGTAGACTTCTACCAAGACCTGAATGTTTTGAATGTAGTCTTCTACTAAGACCTGAATGTTTTGAATGTAGTCTTCCACCAAGACCCGAATGTTTAGAATGTAACAAAGATGTTTTTTCCCTCATATGACTACTATTAACAATATATATAATCTACCTCATCGTTTATGTGAATGTATCACAAAATAAAAGCAATAGGAAAATATAGCCATATAAGTATTATCCTTTTGTATTAGGATAAACCTGACATCGCGACTGCCAAAAAGTGTTAACCTTGAACCTCCATAGATGTTCATTTTCCTCTGTAGCTAACAGCAGGTCATAGGAATGGTTAGTCCTGTAAAGGTACCCCTAGTATAAGTATTAACCGTAGGCATCCGTAGATGTTCATTACCTCTGTTGCTAACAGGTGGGTTCCGGAATGGTGAGTCCCGTAAAGTATCCTTTTGTACTCGGATAGATAGAACTAATCTACACGTATAGTATGTAATAGTAACTCATCATATAGTTTCCAGGTACAAGTATCCATGTAAGTGGATCCATGCAAGTGTATCTCTTAATATAGCATTTAGTATAGACTCATGAATGAACTGAATCTGGTGTGATTCCTTGTAATAGGAATAATGTTTTGTATCAACTAAACTATCCCTATAATAGTTTACTGTAATGTATTTGTGGTCGAAGAAGGTTTATACACCCTTGCTAATCAAGAGTGTGGGAACTGAATGAAGAATGAAAGCTGTCATATCAATACATATATATATATATATATATATATATATATATATATATATATATATATATATATATATATATATATATATATGAACATAAGTGTATCGATATAGATTTGACCAAGGACATGAAAGAAGTTTTGCAAAACTTTTAATGGTTTTGAACAATAAATAACAATGACTTGATGTCAAAATATTTCAAAAGTAATTCATTTAATAACAAAACATTTTAAGACAGAAAACCATTTCGTGTATCACATTTTGAAGCATGTGAAATTAGTTGGATGAAAACCCAGATATGAATTACATATGATTGATTCTATAGCATGTTGTTTTCTACCTGTATTCCCCCCCCATTAAAGCATTTAAAATCATTTAAAACATTGATGAAGGGGTATGAACTCACCTGTAGATGGTGGTTTGGATGAACTGAACGATGTAGGATTGCTAAGTGTCAAGTGAAGACTTGTACACACTCAAAGATCCTAGTTAACATATAATCACACATATATGTATCCAGTTAGTCTTTAAACTACTAATTGACAATGTTAAGACATCCTAGAACATTCTAAACACCTTATATAAGTGTTATAAGTCCTAAGGATCGCATCTAAGTTGTTGTAGGACAAAGCTATTGGGTTTAGGGTTCCAAAGAACCCCTTTCTTGAGTTTACTTCCCAAGGACCATAACACAATGAGTTTACGGTCGTAATCTCCTAAGCTTTTGATCATTTGATGTTTTGAAGCCTTACATGTCCCTTAGAAGTATTTCTACTTGATGGTTTAGTCCTTGGAAGAGATTAGGGCACCCTTTACCTCCTTTGAGGAGTTCACGGCCCTAAGACCAATTCCCTTAGGGTTTGCGGCCGTAATCTCTAATGGACATGGTATTTTTGTGCTTTCAAGTGCTATACACATTAAGGTATGAGTCTAGGCTAGTTTCACAAGGAAAGGAAGGGACTAGGGCACACTTTTGGCCCTTAAAGAAGGGTTTACGGTCATAGGTGTTCTTGGGCCATAAACTCTTTGATCTTGTTGTTTCCTTGTGATTTCTTGATGTTTAGACATATAACATGCCCTGTTATACTCTTAGATAGAACCACTTACGATTTGGGATGAAGGGCTGAAGATCCTTGAGAGAGAATTAGGTTTTTCTCTAGTTGGAAATGGAACAAATGAATAAATATGGCTAAGGACCATATATATATATATATATATATATATATATATATATATATATATATATATATATTCTTTGATTAACACTTTAGGAGATGCCAGGAGAGGGGATGTCCTAGGGTTTATTGTGCAACAATAACATTTCATACTCCATGAAATTGGAAATTTACGACCCAAACATGGAGTTTGCGGTCCAAAACCCCAAGGGGTATATATATATATATATATATATATATATATATATATATATATATATATATATATATATATATATATATATATATACCCCTTGGGGTTTTGGACCGCAAACTCCATGTTTGGGTCGTAAATTTCCAATTTCATGGAGTATGAAATGTTATTGTTGCACAATAAACCCTAGGACATCCCCTCTCCTGGCATCTCCTAAAGTGTTAATCAAAGAATACTCAAACTTATCCCAAATAGTCTAAAAATTAACAGTAGCTATTCTGATTTCTATTGACTTGTTATGTTGTACATAATGGAAATTTCGGGTTGTCACATCATCCCCCCATTAGAAGGAATTTCGTCCCGAAATTAGAATTTAAGCAAATAAGTAGTTACAAATAACTAAGCAAAATGATGAGGATATTTCAGTTTCATCTGATCCTCTCGCTCCCATGTGAATTCTGGTCCTCGCTTGGCGTTCCAGCGAACCTTCACTATCGGGATACGGCTTTGCTTCGTTCGCTTGACCTCTCGGTCCATGATCTCTACTGGTTCTTCCACGAAGTTGAGACTCTCGTTGATCTTGATCTCGTCGAGTGGGATTACAAGAGTCTCGTCAGACAGACACTTTTTCAAGTTCAAGACGTGGAAGGTAGAATGTACGTTACTGAGTTCGCGCGGTAGATTGAGTTTGTAAGCTATGGGGCCGATTCGGGCAAGAATCTCGAAAGGCCCTATGTATCTTGGATTGAGCTTCCCATGCTTTCTGAAGCGTATCAAGCCCTTCCAGGGTGAGACCTTCAGTAGAACATGGTCGCCCACCTGGAATTCCAATGGTTTCCTTCGCTTGTCAGTGTAACTTTTCTGTCGGTCTCTAGAGGCTTTCAATCGTTCAAAAATTTGAACGATCTTCTCTATCGTTTCCTGAATGATCTCCGGACCCGTGAGAGTGCTTTCAGGAATTCGTCCCTTAGCTAACTGGGTATCACCCACCTCAGCCCAACACAGAGGGGATCTGCACTTTCGGACATAGAGGGCTTCGAATGGAGCTACCTTTATGCTCGTGTGATAATTGTTGTAGGAAAATTCGAAAAGAGGTAAATGAGTATGCCAAGCTTTCCCAAAGTCAATCACACAGGTTCGCAACATATCTTCTAAGGCTTGGATAGTTCTCTCACTTTGTCCGTCGGTCTGTGGATGGTAGGTTGTACTCATGTCCAGCCTAGTTCCTAGGGAACTTTATAGCGACTGCCAAAACCTTGAAGTGAATCTACTATCTCTGTCTGAGATAATGGATATGGGAACACCGTGTAGTCGTACAATCTACCTAATGTAGGTTCTCGTAAGTTTCTCCATTTTGTCGGTTCCTTTGATGGGTAGGAAGTGTGCAGACTTGGTCAATCTTTCGACAATGACCCATATGGTATCAAGTCCACCCGTTGTCTTGGGTAACTTGGTTATGAAGTCCATAGTGATCTGCTCCCACTTCCATTCTGGTATCTCCGGTTGCTGCAGAAGACTAGAGGGTTTCTGGTATTCGACCTTTACCTTCGCGCAAGTAAGGCATTTACTTACGAAGGTAGCAATACCTGCTTTCATGATAGGCCACCAATATAACTTTTTAAGATCCAGATACATCTTATCTGAACCTGGTTGGACGGAATAACGAGTGTTGTGTGCCTTAGTCATGACCAAGTCTTTGAAGCCACCGTGTTTCGGTGTCCAGATCCAATTCATGAGGTATAAGGCTCTGCCACCCTTGACTTCCAAGTTCTTATCCATCCTTCTCAGGGATTCACCTGCCACATTTTCAGGTTTCAAAGCGTCGAGATGAGCCTCCTTAATTTGTGTGGACAAGTGTGAATGGATAGTTAGAGTCAAAGATTTGACTCTACGACCAGAGTATTCTCTGCGACTTAGGGTGTCAGTTACTACGTAGCTTTACCCGGATGATAACGAATTTCGCATTCGTTATCACTGAGTAGCTCGACCCACCGTCGTCGTCTCATGTTGAGCTCCTTCTGTTCGAAAATATGTTGTAGACTTTTGTGGTCTGCGAAGATCGTGCTTTTTGTACCATACAGGTAGTGTCTCCAGATCTTCAGAGAAAATACAACTGCTCCTAGTTCAAGATCGTGGGTGGTGTAGTTAACCTCATGTGTCTTCAGCTGTCTCGAGGCATATGCGATGACCTTAGCTCGCTGCATCAGAACACATCCGACTCCTTGATTTAACGCATTGCAATAGACAACAAAGTCTTCTATCCCTTCGGGGAGGGATAGTATTGGTGCAGTGCACAAGGCTCGCTTGAGTGTTTGGAATGCTCTTTCCCGTCTCTCTTCCCAGTCAAAGGCCACGCCCTTCTGGGTCAATGTCGTAAGAGGTTTCGCTATGCGGGAGAAGTTCTGAATGAACCTGCGATAGTAGCCAGCGAGACCTAGAAATTGACGAATTTCTGTAGGTGTCTTCGGTGCCGACCAGTTCTCAATGGCCTTGATTTTGGAAGGGTCCACGTGTATTCCCTCTTCTCTAACAACGTGGCCCAAGAATTCGACTCTTCAAATCCAAAATTCGCACTTAGAGAACTTCTCCTAGAGCTTCTCCGATCGTAATGTTTCTAAGACTCTGCGGAGATGTTGGCTATGTTTTTCCTTACTTCGAGAGTAGATGAGTATGTCATCGATGAAGACGATGACGAACTGATCCAAGTAAGGACGACACACCCTATTCATCAGATCCATGAATACTACGGGCACGTTAGTTAATCTGAACGGCATCACTACGAATTCGTAGTGCCCATAACGAGTTCGGAAGGCTGTCTTGGCAACATCCTCCTCTAACACTCGTAGTTGGTGATATCCGGATCGTAGATCTATCTTCGAGAAGTAGTTGGATCCTTGAAGTTGATCAAATAAATCGTCTATGCGGGGCAAGGGATAACGATTTTTAATGGTAAGCTTGTTGAGTTCCCTGTAGTCGATGCACATGCGAAACGATCCATCTTCTTCTTGACGAAAAAGACCGGTGCTCCCCATGGTGAGAAGCTTGGCCTAATGAATCCCTTCTCGAGAAGTTCGTTAGGTTGAATGGAAAGTTCCTGCATTTCTGCCGGTGCTAGACGGTAAGGAGATTTACGCACGAAACTGGTATTATGAGGATCGAATGGACCCTAGTCGTATGATGAAATCGGAATCACTTGGAAATAAAGGCACTAGATTTGATCATAACGATGTTACAGACAGAACACAACAATGCAACTTTTACCAGAGTTACAGTACTATAGATTTACTACAAGACTATTGCTACGGACTAGGTATACTACAAAAGACAAGTATACGCAGCACGGGATCCCTTAACTGACGGGAACTCGCAAAAGATAAGACTCTAGTTGCACTAGTTTTTAAACAGTTTAATGAGTCTATTACAACGAATGTCGTAGATACTCTAACGTGGGTCCAGAGTAGTCCTTCCTGCGGCGGTGATCATTAGCATCCTTCCGTCTGTGCCAGCATTCGCTGTCTCTGGGCAGTTTCTTTTGTAGTGACCCACCTTGCCACAACCGTAGCAAGCCTGGCTCACACCAGCGTGGGGTACTTGGTTGATCGGTCTTGCTGGTTTCTTGTAGTAACGTATGGTGTGTCCCTTTTTGTTGCAGTTTAAGCACTGCATCTCCTGACAAGGTCCATGGTGATGGAAGTTGCATTTGTAGCATTTTAGGAGATTGCCAGCATACTGTCTGGCTGGGTTAGGGGTAACTGGGATACCAGAAGAAATGGCAGTGGGGGGTATAGATGGCGTGGCCGCGAAGGCTGCCACTGGTTGTTGTCTTTTGTTCGTCTCTTGGGGTGATTTTCCTTTGACTCTATCCCTGAACTTTCATTTGTTATTCTTGGGCTTGAGATTCAGAGTGTTGTGGTAGTTCGTTGCTCATGGGTGTACTTGGTTGTCGCTTGGGTTCGAATCATTGATACCCATTCCACTAACATTCGCATGGTTAGCGTTAAGGTGAGTCAGAACAGCTGTCACATCAGCTGAGACTGCAGTTTGAAAGGTAGTTGCATCGATATGAAGGATAGGGATTTCGTTGTTGGCCTGACTATTTCCGAATGAAGACATGATTCTGCAACACGAAAGATAAGGAGTTCGTGAGCGATTATGGTTGACCCTAGATGTATTTCGATCGTTCATGAAAAAAAAATAGAAATATGTTCTCGAGGGTTTGACCTACATCCCTATGATGTAGTCCTAGTACGGAGTAGAAGTAAGTTCGTAGAATGGTCTCATGATGTTTGTTTGTTCAGACTGGGTACCATTGGTTGGTGAATAAAATGATCCAACCTTTGATAGAGAATTGGCAATGATCCCGGAGCTAAATTACTCTAGTCCAATAGATTGACTAAAGTGGGCTTCAGATAGACTCTAATGATAGTATGCTGAAAGTATTTGAATGAAGCGCGTCACAGAAATCAGTCGACTGTCAAAACCCTTGATACTCATGATGTAACAAGTTCGGGAAAAATTGACCTTGGTTTGGGAAGTACGGGTTGCTGTGGTGAAATCCAGCCATTAAAATCTACGCAAGAAAAGGGATATAAGAAATAACTAAATAGACAAACTACTAAGATAATTATAAGATGATCTTTATTAGTTGCTTCAATACTTGTTTAGTGCATACCAGTTATATGTAGTTAGGATAGGATAGACCCTCGAATAAGTGACCCTAACCCTAAGCCCCCAACCTAACGAGGACAGGACATAAGGCAAATATTCACAGATTCTAAGTCTATGACATCCTAGTACATATAACCTTAGCGTATCCACTAACCAACTATTTACATATTAATAAAAATCTATTTAGTTCTCAGGTAAGTAATTACAGTAAGACCAAATACCCCTATGGTATTTCTTTGTAGTTGTGTTGGTAAGTTTTTAGACTTGTTGCCACATCACAACCATTCTTGGGCATATGCTAATCACTCCTTGGACCAACATAGTTGATCAGACTATGCCACTCCCAAAACTGACCATATATCCCCAGGCTTACCTGTGATATTCAACAATCGTGATACTTTTGTTCTTGTCGTTGTGACACCGATTTTAGTATGAATGCAGGCACGTATACTAACTTAAATATTTTAGTATTTAAAAGTATAAACTCTTAGACAGAGTGTTTTAATCTCAATGTATTTATATTTAGTATATATTTTATGGGTTGATATACTATATTCACTATAAACAATGCTCTGATACCAATCTCTCACACCCCAAAACCAAGAACGGCGGAAACGTTCAGGGGTGGAGGACGTCGTGTGAAGTATCATAACAGTGTAAAGTAGTAAACAAGCAACAACATCGTCCATTGCATTAAAAGTAAAGTTTTAATACATGTGTGCTCTTTGTTTATAATAAGACACCAAAATATGTAATCAAAATAAAATACAAGTCTTGTCTGTGCTCCGTCTTCTCAAAACCTGCTCATCGTACCTGTCTACTGGTGACATGAGAATACAAGTTATTTTGAAAGAGTAGATCAGCATAAAGCTGGTGAATTCTTAAGTATTAGAGACATTATTCTGTTTTGGAAAGCCGTTATGAATGCCATGTAAAGTTTTGATTGAAACATTTGATATAAGTGTGAAAACCCTAGAAAATCCCATATTTCCTACTAGTATAAAAGTAGTCTTCTACCAAGGCCTGAATGTTTTGAATGTAGTCTTCTACCAATACCTGAATGTTTTGAATGTAGTCTTCTACCAAGACCTGAATGTTATGAATGTAGTCTTCTACCAAGACCTGAATGTTTTGAATGTAGTCTTCTACCAATACCTGAATGTTTTGAATGTAGTCTTCCACCAAGATCCGAATGTTTTGAATGTAACAATGATGGTTTTTCCCTCGTATGACTACTATTAACAATATATATAGTCTACCTCATCGTTTATGTGAATGTATCACAAAATAAAAGTAATAGGGAAATATAGCCATATAAGTATTATCCTTTTATATTAGGATAAACCTGACATCGCGACTGCCGAAAAGTATTAACCTTGAACCTCATTGATGTTCATTTTCCTCTGTAGCTAACAGCAGGTCGTAGGAATGGTTACTCCCGTAAAGGTACCCCTAGTATAAGTATTAACCGTGGGCATCCGTAGATGTTCATTACCTCTATTACTAATAGGTGGGTTCCGGAATGGTTAGTCTCGTAAAGTATCCTTTTGTACTCGGATAGACAGAACTAATCTACATGTATAGTATGTAATAGTAACTCATCATATAGTTTCTAGGTACAAGTATCAATGTAAGAGGATCCATGCAAGTGTATCTCTTAATATAGCATTTAGTATAGACTCATGAATGAACTGACTTTGGTGTGATTCCTTGTAATAGGAATAATGTTTTGTATCAACTAAACTATCCCTATAATAGTTTACTGTCATGTATTTGTGGTCCAAGAAGGTTTATAAACCCTTGCTACTCAAGAGTGTGGGAACTGAATGAAGAATGAAAGCTGTCATATCAATACATATATATTTGAACATAAGTGTATAGATATAGATTTGACCAAGGACATGAAAGAAGTTTTGTAAAACTTTTAAGGGGTTTGAACAATAAATAACAATGACTTGATGTCAAAATATTTGAAAAGTAATTCATTTGATAAGAAAACATTTTAAGACAGAAAACCATTTGATGGATCATATTTTAAAGCATGTGAAATTAGTTGGATGAAAACACAGTTATGAATTACATATGATTGATTCTATAGCATGTTGTTTTCTACCTGTATTCCCCCCATTAAAGAATTTAAAATCATTTAAAACATTGATTAAGGGGTATGAACTCACCTTTAGATGGTGGTTTGGATGAGCTGAATGATGTAGGATTGCTAAGTGTCAAGTGAAGACTTGTACACACTCAAAGATCCTAGTTAACACATAATCACACATATATGTATCCAGTTAGCCTTTAAACTACTAATTGACAATGTTAAGACATCCTAGAACATTCTAAACACCTTATATAAGTGTTATAAGTCCTAAGGATTGCATCTAAGTTGTTGTAGGACAAAGCTATTGGGTTTAGGGTTCCAAAGTACCCCTTTCTTGAGTTTACTTCCCAAGGACCATAACACAATGAGTTTACGGTCGTAATCTCCTAAGCTTTTGATCATTTGATTTTTTGAAGCCTTACATGTCCCTTAGAAGTATTTATACTTGATGGTTTAGTCCTTGGAAGAGATTAGGGCACCCTTTACCTCCTTTGAGGAGTTCACGGCCCTAAGACCAATTCCCTTAGGGTTTGCGGCCGTAATCTCTAATGGACATGGTATTTTTGTGCTTTCAAGTCCTATACACATTAAGGTATGAGTCTAGGCCACTTTCACAAGGAAAGGAAGGGACTAGGGCACACTTTTGGCCCTTAAAGAAGGGTTTACGGTCATAGGTGTTCTTGGGCCATAAACTCTTTGATCTTGTTGTTTCCTTGTGATTTCTTGATGTTTAGACATATAACAAGCCCTGTTATACTCTTAGATAGAACCACTTACGATTTGGGATGAAGGGCTGAGGATCCTTGAGAGAGAATTAGGTTTTTCTCTAGTTGGAAATGGAACAAATGAATAAATATGGCTAAGGACCATATATATATATATATATATATATATATATATATATATATATATATATATATATATATATATATATATATATATATATATATGTACCCCTTGGGGTTTTGGACCGCAAACTCCATGTTTGGGTCGTAAATTTCCAATTTCTTGGAGTATGAAATGTTATTGTTGCACAATAAACCCTAGGACATCCCTTCTCCTGGCATCTCCTAAAGTGTTAATCAAAGAATACTCAAACTTATCCCAAATAGTCTGAAAATTAACAGTAGCTATTCTGACTTCTATTGACTTGATATGTTGTACAGAATGGAAATTTCGGGTTGTCACAGAAGCACCCGATGTTTGATGGTACACAGGATGCGATCAGAGCTATGAGGTGGAGGGATGCTTCTTCATGTGTTCATGTCCTGCTGACTAGAAGGTCAGGTGTGCGCTGAACATGTTGAGGCTTGGGGCAAAGGACTGGTGGAGGTTGACGACAGGTTCATATTTTGATGATCAGTGGGCTGCTATTACTTGGGACCAGTTCCGGGATATGTTTCGCACCCTCTACGTTCCACGCGTGGAACGGGAGCGACTTGCTCAGGAGTTTTTGACATTGAGACAGGATGGGGAGTCTGTAATGGAGATTACCCGGATGTTTACTGAAAGGGCTATGTTTTTCCCGGAGTTTGCGTCAGAGCAGTCTCAGATGAATCGTTATTTGAGTATGCTCAAGACGGACATATGACAGTTTGTGGCCACACAACATTGTGATACCCTACTGGATCTGCAGGAACCCGCGAGGTGGTGTGAGTTGGAGATAGAGCTACAGCTGAAGGAGCAGCGTCAGACACCGGTACAGTCTCAGTCGACACCTAAGCGGTCTAAGACCGTTGATACACGGCCTGGGGGTCAGTAGAGCTGCACTTGTGTAAAGTGTGGTAGGATTCATTCGGGAGTTTGTAGAGCAGGTGGTTGGTGCCACAAATGTGGCAAGGAGGGGCACTATGCCAGGGACTGCCATCAGTCCACCCCTCCCGCAGATATGAGGATTTGTTACCATTGTCATCAGGTTGGTCATGTGAAGACCAACTGTCCGCAGCTCGCCGCCAAGTCAGCGCAGGGTTCCGTGCCAACTACTGTGAGGATTGGACATGGGAGGCCAGTCAAGGTGGAGCCTCCGAAGGCTCAGGGTCGTGCCTTCCAGCTCACGGCCGAGGAGGCCAAGGCAACACCAGATGTGGTTGTTGGTACGTTTCTATTCTTTGTCTTATTTATTGTATTTTTGTTATGCTTATTGATTGTACCTGTGGTTAGGTATGCTTTTAGTGAACTTTTTGCCCGCTTTGGTATTATTTGACTCGGGGGCGAGTCGGTCGTTTGTATCCCAGACCTTCTATAGAGGGTTCAGTGTGCCGATAGATGATCTTGAGTGTCTGTTGCGAGTTTTGATCGATAATGAGCACGGGGTTTTTGCTTCTTCGGTCTACCAAGGATGCGAGTTGGAGATTTTCAGGATGTCGTTCCCAATATATTTGATTCCTCTCCACATGGGGGATGTATGCGTGGTTGTAGGGATGGATTGGATTAGCTGTTTTGGCGCCATGATCGACTGTGAGGGACAACGAGTGGTGGTTCGAACCCCAAGTGGGGGAGAACTGGTAGTATATGGTGAGGGCACCAGGTTGGGATCAGGGTTTTGTTTGGCAGCCAGGGCTCGACAGTATATTCAGCACAGGTGTGCCAGTTATTTGGCGTATGTGGTAGATACGCGGGTTAGAGACCAGCTCTTAGTTTCAGAGGTCCCGGTGGATAGAGAGTTTGCTGATGTGTTTTCGAAGGAGTTACCCGGAGTGCCTCCGGTGAGGCAGGTTGAGTTCAGGATTGATCTAGTGCCAGGTGCGGCCCCTATCGCCAAGGCGTCGTATCGTTTGGCACCACCCGAGATGTAGGAGCTATCATCTCAGTTGCAGGAGCTGCTGGGTAAGCAGTTTATTCGTCCGAGTAGTTCACGCTGGGGAGCACCGATCCTTTTCGTCAGGAAGAAGGATGGTTCGCACATGATGTGCATTGGCTATAGGGAATTGAACAAGTTAACGGTGAAGAACCGTTATCCGCTCCCGACGATAGACGATCTTTTCGATCAGCTGCAGGGTGTATCTTGGTTTTCCAAGATTTATTTGAGATCACCAGGTCAGGGTGAGGGAGGAAGACATGGAGAAGACCGCGTTTCGGACTCGTTATGGTCATTACGAGTTTGTGGTGATGCCGTTTGGGCTCACCAATGCGCCAACAGTGTTCATGGATTTGATGAACCGAGTCTACAGACCGATGCTCGATCGCTTGGTCATTGTGTTCATAGATGATATCTTGGTGTATTTCAAGACCCGAGAGCAGCATGAGGAGCATCTCAGGGAGCTGCTGGAGGTGCTGAGGCGAGAACGGTTGTATGCCAAGCTCTCGAAATGCGAGTTTTGGTTACGAGAGGTCCAGTTCCTTAGACATCTCGTTAACCAGGAGGGGATTTTGGTCGATCCGACCAAGGTGGAGGCGGTTATGCAGTGGGAGACTCCGAAATCTCCCTCAGACATCAAGAGTTTCTTGGGTTAAGCAGGGTATTATCAGAGATTCATTTGTGATTTCTCCAAGATTGTCGTACCCCTCACTCGTCTAAAAAGGAAGGTTGTTGATTTTCGGTGGGGCCCTGAGCAGCAAAGGGCGTTTGAGATCCTCCGGCAGTGTTTATGCGAAGCACCAGTGTTGACACTCCCCGAGGGAGTTGAGGATTTTGTGGTATTTTGTGATGCATCCATCACAGGCTTGAGGGCAGTCCTCATGCAGAGAGGACGAGTGGTAGCCTATGTATCCCGGCAGCTAAACCCGCATGAGACGAGATACCCTACGCACGATCTTGAGTTGGGAGCGGTGGTTTTCGCTCTCAAGATTTGGAGGCATTATCTGTACGGGGTCCGGTGTACTATATATATGGATCACAAGAGTTTGAGGCACATCATGGATCAACCGAACCTGAATAGGAGGCAGCGCAGGAGACTGGATGTGGTCAAGGACTATGATTGTGCGATCCTTTACCATCCTGGTAAAGCGAATATGGTTGCGGATGCTTTGAGCCGCAAGTCAGGTGGGTCCTCTACCCCAGCCAGGTGTATGAGGATAGCGGTGGATTCCCCACTGGTGGGTTTGGTCAGGGATGCTCAGATTGAGAGTATGAGATCAGAGAACTGGAAGTTGGATAGAATTAAGGGCGAAAGCGCCCATTTTGTTTAGGATAGCCGTAGATTGTTGACCCGTTACGGTCGGGATTGGGTTCCGATGTCCGGAGGGGTCCGGCAGACAGTGATGGAGGAGGCTCATAAGTCTCGTTTTTCTATTCACCCGGGAGCCACCAAAATGTACCGTGATTTGAGTTCGAGTTATTGGTGGACTGGTATGAAGCGAGATATCGCTTGGTTTGTAAAGAGGTGCTTGACCTGTAAGATGGTCAAGGCCGAGCATCAGAGGCCGCATAGCAAGTTGCAGCCTCTGGAGATTTCCATGTAGAAATGGGAACAAATCGTGATGGATTTCATCACGAAGTTTCTAAAGATGGTAAGGGGGATTGATGCTATATGGGTCATCGTGGACTGATTGACCAAGAGTTCCCATTTCCTAGCCATACAGGAGAGTTCGTCGGCAGAGAAGTTAGCCGACATGTATGTCAGAGAGATTGTCTCTTGCTATGGGGTTCCAGTTTCTATCGTTTCCGATCGAGATGTCAGGTTTACTTCCCGTTTTTGGCAGAAATTCCATGAGGAACTGGGTATGCGACTGTATTTTAGCACGGTGTTCCATCCGGATACTGATGGGCAGAGTGAGCGAACCATTCAGACCCTCGAGGATATGTTGAGGGCGTGTGTTAATGATTTTAGTGGGAGTTGGCATTCCCACCTACCGCTTGCAGAGTTCACCTACAACAACAACTATCATTCCAGTATTGGCGCCCCGCCTTTCGAGCTGTTGTATGGGCGGAAGTGTAGGACCCCAATCTGCTGGGGCGAGGTTAGGCACATGGTGATGGGTCGGACATAGGTAGTTCTACAAACTACCGAGATGATACAACATATTAGACAGCGATTGCAGACCGCTCAGAGTCGGCAAAAAAGTTATGCCGACCGATGCCGATCTGAGCTGGAATTTTAGGTGGGCGACATGGTTCTTCTGAAGGTCTCACCCTGGAAGGGTGTGATCCGCTTCACGAAGAGGGGAAAATTGGGTCCCCATTATATTGGGCCGTTCAATATTGTTGCCAGGGTTGGCAAAGTGGCTTATAGGCTAGAGCTTCCGGAGGAGCTCAACCGGATCCACAACATATTTCATGTTTCGCAATTGCGAAAATGCATTATGGACCAGGATGCAGTGGTATCGTTGGATGATATTCAGGTCGATGAGTTCCTGCACTATGTGGAGAAGCGTGTGGCTATTTTGGAAAGGAAGAAGAAGATTCTACAGAACAAGTAAATACCTTTAGTAAAGGTACAATGGGAGCATCGAAGGCGATCCGAGTGGACATGGGAGCTAGAGGCGGAGATACGCGAGCATTACTCGGCATTGTTTATTCCAGTGAACTTCGAGGGAGAAGTCTAATTCAAGTGGGGGAGAGTTATAACGCCCTGATTCTCAGGTATTATTTAAATAAGATTTATTGGGTTAAGCTCTACTTGACGAGTTGGTTGACCTACTCGTCGAGTAGCAGCGGGGTGGGATCGCGTGTTAAGTGACCTACTTGACGAGTCCATATCGGGACTCGGCGAGTAGGAGTTGGCAGATGAAACCTAAATCCCGGGATTTGCACCCCTATTTGAAGGAGCCTTAGTCCCCCTTGGGTCTCCTTACAGTTCTAGAGAGTCCGTGAGAACCCTAATATGCGTGTGTGTGTGCCCATTGTGTGTTTGAAGCTTGAAAAGAGAATCTTTGGAGGGAGAAAGCTTGGAGGAGAAGGAGATTGGAGCAAGTAGAGTGTGGGAATCAACATCTATCTCAGTTATCATCTTCTGGAGGTAACCAAATCTCCTTTTTCCTTGTGGATCTCTTCTATTGGTTGAGTTGTAGGGTTTTTGTTCGAATATTAAGTTGGAAAGAGGAGCTATGGGCTAGATCTGAGGTTGTAACTTCAGATCTGGACCCTCCTTGGATTCTAGAAGCATAAAGTTTCAGTTTTGGTCATGATTAAGGTCCCTCTTGAGCATGAAGCTCCATTAAAATCTTAAAATAGGCATTTAGAGCCTTTATAGCCATGGATGAACGTAAAGTTTGCAACTTTACGTGATAAGCATGTCCTAGAAGCTTGTATCTGTGATTTTGAGCCGCTGCATTGCTCAAAGCAAGTCTGTATGAAAAAAGGACTGAATGGAATCGGTGAGTCGCAACGTTGACTCGGCGAGTCACATGAAGATGGTCGTGAACTCGACGAGTTGGATGAATAACTCGGTGAGTCCGATGAAGATTACCATAAGAATCGATGAGTTGAAGAACAACTCAGCGAGTCGGATGAGTTTTCCCTAGGATATGTATGCGTGTGTATCCGTCGAGTTACAAGGAGGGAACTCGACGGGTGGCCTTAAAGTTTAGACAAGAATCGAAGGAACTCGACGAGTCACCCCGATGACTCGGCGAGTTGGAATGTGCTTCAAGGAACTCGACGAGTAGCCGAGGGTACTCGGCGAGTTGGAGGTCAACATTGACTGTTGACCTTGATTGAGGACTTTGACTTTGACTAGGGGTTGACTAGTGGGTTATGCAGTACCATATAAGGTTAAGGACTTATGAGTATATTGTAATATGATCATAGGTGGTGGAGCATGTGTCAAGTGATCCGAGAGTTGGAGTTTATCTTCCGAGTCGACATTTGCAAAAATTTATAATCGTATATATGGCCCAAAAACATTTAGATTGACCATTGTGGCCCATTTTTCTATAAAAATGGCACTTTTAGTCCCTTTTTATGAAAATTGACATTTTTGGTCCTTAAACTATTTTTCTTGACATTTTTGACTCCAACTTTATTTGAATTCTAATTTCTGTCCAAAACTATTGCATTTGTCATTTCCAGCCTTTATTTGTAAAAAATTTACATTTTTGGCCCAATTTCCGTAAGTTTTACAATTTTGACCCCAAAATCAAAAACTTTTCATTTTTAGTTCAATTTGGTAATAAAATCATTTTCAACCCCTGAAAAAGTTTATTTACATTTTAGACTCATATTTTGTTAATTTTTCCGTTTCAGCCCCTCAAAACTTCATTTTTTCACAACCTTGGGCCCAAAAACTCGTGAGGCCCAATTTAAAGCCCAATAAGCTAAAATTTATGTTTTTGACCCTTTGAAAAGTATTATTTTCATAAAAATCAAATTATATATAGGTAAATACCTTATAACCCTCATAAAACCGAAAATTAACAATTTACACCCAATATTTGTTATTTTTGCAAAAATGACACTTGTAATGTTCTTTGGCCTTGTTTTTCACTTATTAAACTTAAGGAATCTTAGATCTATGATGTATGTTGTTTATTATGTTTTTGTTTATGATTCTTTCACACTTTTGCTAATGATCTTGAGATATTTCAAGTATTAACACATTATCACAACCAAAAACCAAAGATATCACATATAACATGCAAACACACATAGATCAACACATAACACTTGTATTCTCCCCCGCAAAACAAGTGAAAACCACAAAACAAGGGGGTATGAACTCACCTTGCTTAGTTGTTTCGGTTTTGAAGAAGATGTGAAGAAGATTTTTGGTCCTAGTAACACCTTGATGTGGATCTCAAGCTAATGGAGCTTCTAAGGTGTGATCATGGAATAAAACTATGTGAGAAGGAGTTCTTGGTGTTAAAATGAAAGAAGATGTTGGTTTTTGATAATAGCTTACCAATAATAGTGATTGTGGTGAAAAATCCCCTTGGAAACACTATAAATCTCAAAATTTTTGAGGAAATGAAGAAGGAATTGTTCTTGAAAACTAGAGAGAGTTTGAAGGAAGTTTGAAGGGGTGTGTGTGTGTGTTTTCCTCTTGCTCTCGGCCGAAGAAGAAAAAGAGAGGGGGAGGAGAGAAAGAAGTGAAGTGATGGATGCATGGGAATGTGAGAATGTATGGATACATGGTGTGTAATCTCCTAATTGTCCCTTAAACAAAAATGAGGTTTCAAGGCATTATAATCCCCATTATTCTTTTTTTTTAAATATATGTTGGGCCGAGAGGGAGAAAGGAGAAAAGTGGTTTGGGCCTTTAGTGCTTGAGTCCGATAATATGACGCCCAAATTGATGGTTTTCGGCCCATTGGGCTCTTAGGAGGGTTTACGGCCCAATTTTGCATAAAAGAATGGATTTATGGCCCATTAGGATTGATTAGATTTGTTATGGCCCAACAAGGCCCATTATGGTAAACCAATTCATTTGGGGTCCATTATGGCCCAAAATGTTAAGTTTCATGAAAGTGGGTCCAATTACGGCCCATTTAAGGGTCTTAAGCCCAAAATAGTCAAATTGGAGGCTTATTGGTCCATTAGGCCCAATAAGAAAATCCTAGTCCATAATGGACTTAAACCGGGATTTTTAAGGTTTCCAATCTTTTTTTGACCATTTGAAGTGTTTGATGGAATTTTGTTGTTATTGAATAAATAGCATGCATACTTTCAAGTTTTTGCCACAAATGTTACTCTAGTTAATGTTTACAAAAACCTTCGAATTCCTAGTTGTGACAGTTAGACTCAAACAAGAGTTGCATAATAGAGCTAAACCTAAACTTTTGAGATTATTTAATTTCAATAATATGTAATTTATCATATTCTCTTACTAACTAGTTGAGATTAGCAAGAATTCCTAAAAGCACAAAGCAAGCAGCATTCGAGCATCAAGTAAACAAAACTGAGCATAACCTAATCAGACCATCCTACCACTAACTGATCAGTACTAGCATGCAAATCTATAAGCTTATATAACAGGCATACAAAGGCATCTCTCCTAGATGCTTAGCCCTACTCTAGCATGCGATTCACAATTCGCAATTCATATCATATACAAACATGCATGGGTATTCTGGGATAACTTATGTGAGCTCGGCTGATTGCATGCACCACACCCTTTTCCCTTTAGAAATACTTTATAAAAAAATATTTTCTTTTGAAAATTTCCACTAAATCATTAGTTTGAGTTCAGATACACCCGAGGATGTGTCCGAATCCCTCAAACCAAGGCTCTAATACGAACTCGAAACATCCCAAAATATGGTCCCAAAATTTTTTCAATTTAATATTAGATAAAAGAGTAATTTTCCATATCATCCAAACATTTGAAAGAAACCAATGTATCAATTGTCATAAATCAGAGTATAACATCATAATAAAATCCCAATGGTGTGTGCGATACAGTCATCCCAAGCTCTTCTATTTGGAACCTGAACTACCTGAAACATAAACTGAAAACTGTAAGCATAAAGGTTAGTGAGTTCCCCCCAAAATACCACATACCAAACTTATAGTAAACATACAATGGGCCTTGGCCAGTAGTCGGGCCCTGCCTGGTCATCGAGCTAAGCTTGGAAAGCATATAAACACATACATAGATAATATACATAGCATACAAATAGTCATTGGGCTCCGGAGGACATCGTACCTTAGTCCACTAGCATAAAGACATAGGTACATTCAAGAGTCACGATGACAATTAGAATTCTATCAACATAACATAACGTGGGCCATCATTGGTGCCTTCAACCCGCTAAACTTGGTAAGGAAGCTCACCTCGAATGCTAAAAGATAAATGGATAATTCCCCGACCCTAGAAAAAGCTCTACTCAACCCCTATGTAGAAACAATCCCTTAGATACCGATCAATACTTCAAAACCCATAAACGGTGAAACTTGGCCAAAGTCAAAGTCAAAGTTAAACCTCTGAGTTGACTCAACTCGTTGAGTCATCGTTCAATTCGTTGAGTTTCCACGAATCACAGAATTGCGATATTCTGAATAAACTCGTTGATTTTCCCTTTAATTCGTCAAGTTTCTGCCTTTTCAACCGAATTGGGACAATCCTAAACCAACTCACCAAGTTCCCTTATGAACTCGCCGAGTTCCCTTATGAACTCGCCGAGTTCATCAGTCTACCAACCCACTTAATGCATTAAGCTACTAATCTTCTAACCAAAGCTCTATCTTGCAGATGTAGATTGATAATGTGTCTAGAAGAGTAAAGTTTCCAACTTTACCCATGAAGAACCACCCCAAAGGCATTAAGCTCAAGCCCTAATCCTAAAAGGCTTATGTCTTAATACAAAAACAACCATATCTTCAAGATAGAGCTTATGAACACAGATCTAAACCTTAAAGGCTAAAAGGTCACGTAAAGTCTTCAACTTTACTCACATGTATAGCCAAATGAAGCTTAAGAGACAAAAACAAAGGCTTAGAAGGTGCATGGAGTTCTTAGGGCGATAAAGCTGGCACCTTTATGCCGTGAAAGCTCCTTAATACCCTTGATCTGAAATGGTTTGTCCATATGGGATGTCCAACTCCCATTGAACACTTATTTTGGACAAAAACAAGCAAAAGAACACTAAGATGAAGATCTAAGTAACCACAAGGCAATATAGATACTTTTTACCAAAAAGATGTCGAAAATGAAGCAAGGACTCTGGATCTAGCTGCTCCTTATATCTCTAAGCTCCCCTTTCTTCCAATGGCTTCAAACACACACAACACACTCAAGAATGGATCACAAACACTCAAATATGCCTTAGGGTTTCGAGGTTAGGGTTTAGGACAGTGGAGGCTATAAATGAGGCTAACTTAAGTTATTTAAATAGGGTGAAAAACCCCGAAATTAGAGTTTCATTTCTTCTAGACAACTCATCGAGTTGGTCACTTAAAAGCACACGATCCATAACATTTCTACATGACGAGTTGGGGCTACCAACTCGTTGAGTTGCTCTACAAAATCGAATAATTAGAAGTTTAAATACATACCAGGAACTAGGCGTTATAGAATAAAGATAATGTTACATGGATAATGGTTCTTTGAAGTTTTTAATTACAGTTACACATCAGAGTTAGAGTATATTGTGGCTTGGATAACCATATACTAAGATGCTTAATTTATAGTTCATTATGAATATGAGTAATCCCGTTACATAAGTATTGGTATCTAAGTCATGTTTAAGCATCTAATAAAATCTCAATAGTTTTCTTTATATATGAGTTATATGTATAGAAATCAAAATGTTTGTATTCGCAAAGTTTGTACAAATTGAGTTTGTCCAATCCACTTAACAAAGATCCTTCGTTTGCTAAAACATGAAAATCACTTGGTGCTATAGGGCCTTGTTGGTATAAGTAGGTGTATTTGATTGAAATTTAGTACTTGGATATTAGAACAATAAAGGCAACATATGTTATAATGAGTTTATATATTGGATATGCATCTCTCATTAAATAATTGTTGTGTTCTATATTAACATGATTAAATCGTTAAATAACTAGGTTATTCTAAATGTACATAGTTGTTAATAGTTGTGGGAGCATCTATGAGGTAAGAATAATATGAATGGATTGGTTGATTTTCATGGAGATGAAAATTGAAAGAGCTGCTACCAACTTCATAGTTACTTGATTAGAGAAGAAGTATTGGATTTTACTCACATCAAAATCACTTTATTGATTGTATTTGTAACATCTCAAAATCCAAGACCAAAAATTTCATTTTTAGTTTAATAATTCATCAAATAGATTATTGAAAAACATCATTAAGTTATCTCATATCATAAAAATCCATAAGTCATATGTCTCAAAACAAGCCATAATAATGTTAGAGTACAAATCCCAAGAACATCATCGTTCGGAAATCCTGGTGTGATGCGCTGCAGTCATGTCGACTCCTTTCCCTTCGAAGAGGAAATACCTGAAACCAAAACTGAAACCGTAAGCACAAAGCTTAGTGAGTTCCCCCATCATACCACATCCCATACAATAAACATACTGCCAGACATATCTAAGAGCCCGACCTACCATGCTGTGCATATCTGGGTGCTCAACCTACCCTAGTCAGGCATACCGGGGTGCATGACCTACCCCTACCAAGCATAAATGGGTGCTCGACCTACCCTGCCAGGCATATCTGGGAGCCCGACCTACCATCCGATTTATTTCAACCAGTTACGGGGACTATTTCACCCCTACAACTACCATATAATAACATAGCATAACATACTATCAGACATATCTGGGTGTTCGACCTACCCTCCGGTTTATGCCAACGGCTACGGGGTCTAACCTACCCGAGAGGCGGGTAAGGCGACCATGAATGGTGTACCAGTGGTGTGAGAGTACCCGGATGTATTTCCAGAGGAGTTATCTAGGGTACCTCCAAATAGACAGGTAGAGTTCAGGATCAACCTATTCCCTGGTGCGGCTCCAATAGCCAAGGCACCATATCGGTTGGCTCCTCCCAAGATGCAGGAGTTGTCTACACAGCCACATGAGCTGTTACACAAGGGATTCATTAGGCCGAGCAATTCGCCTTGGGGAGCCCTGATACAGTTTCTAAAGAAGAATGAAGGGTCACATCGGATGCGTATAGATTACCAAAAGCTGAACAAGGTAATGGTGAAGAACCGTTACCCACTCCCGATGATTGATGATCTCTTTGACCAGCTACAGGGGGGCATCTTGGTTTTCCAGGATAGATTTGCGTTCAGGCTACCATCAGATGCGAGTCAGAGATGAGGATTTATAGAAGACTGCTTTTTGGACTCCCTATGGCCACTATGAGTTCGTAGTGATGCCCTTTGGGATCACCAATACGCCTACCGCGTTCATGGACCTCATGAACCGTGTATCCAGACCGATGTTGGATTAGTCTTTGATAGTTTTCATTAATGATATCCTGGTTTACTCCAAGACACAGGAGTAGCACGAGAAGCACTTGCGAGAGGTGTTGGATACCCTGAGGAGGGAGGTGCAGTTTCTGGGGCACCTTGTCAACCAGAACGGTATTTTGGTTAACCCGGCCAAAATGGAGGCCGTGATGAGATGGGAGGTTCCGAAGTCTCCATCTGAGATTCAGAGTCTCCTCGGGTTAGTAGGCTATTACCGGAGATTTATACAGTACTTATCCAAGATAGCAGTACCCTTGACCAGGGAATAGGTCGATCCTGAACTCCACCTGTCTCTCCGAAGGCACCCCAGGAAACTCCTTTGGAAATACGTCCGGGTACTCTCGCACCACTGGTACACCACTCATGGCCGCCTTACCCCCTGCACAACCCTACTGGAAGTAGCGCCTAGCCCTCACTATCGAACATAAAACTGGTGCATGTTGCGGCCTCTCACGCTGAAACACTAGCTCTCCCCCACTTGGGGTACTGAAACGTACCAACTGCTGCACATAATTGATCACCGCCACATTAGGGCTCAACCAATCCATTCCGATGATGACCTTGTTCCCACACAACGAAATGGAAACCAAATCCACGAGGTAACGCTCGTCGTACATCCTCAAATCACAATACATGTAGACCTCTAGTGCCCCGACAGATCGGTTGTAGCAATCTCGACCTCTAAAGGACAATCCAACCTGCCTGAAGACTTAGAAAACCTCTTGCTAAGTGCAAGAGAGACAAATGATCAGGTAGCCCCCGAGTTAAGTAACACATGTATTGGGATGCCGTTCACATGGAACGATCCTAAACAAAACACATAAAACATAGAACATAAATATCATAACCGACATGTAATAAGAGTTCGGGAGAAGAAAATATACCTGTCACTACATCCGGTGCAACATGCACCTCATCGGCAGTTAGTTGGAAGGCTCAACTCCTCACCACTGGAGCCTCTGTCTTGCCTTGTCGGACATCCGTGATCCGCAGGGTTGCTGGAGCTGGTGCCGCCACTGGCGCTCCTGATGTCAGTCTAGGGCAGTTGGCCTTTTTATGGCCCTTCTGATTGTAATGAAAGCAAATCAGGTATGATGTTTGAATAGTGGGGGTAAAGGCTATACAATCCTTTCTAAAGTGTTAAGTCTTGTCGCACTTGTAGCAGCCTGATCCCCCAGCCCTGCACACTCCCTCATTTAGCCTACCGTATTTCGGACAGCGGCTCCTGCCCTATTGGCCCTTCGACTTCGAGTCGAATCCCTTAGGTGTCTTCCTGGAAACCCTAGTCGTCTGCCCAGTCTCCGCCTTCCTCTTCCTGAGGTGCTCTATATCAATCTCCCTCTCCCTCGCCCTGGCTATCATATTCTTTAAGGTCGGACATGCCGAGTAGCTGGCATGTTTCCAGATGTTAGCTCTCAACATGTCATCGTACCGGGTCTTCCCCATCTCCTCATACCCTGCATACTGCGACACTATTAAGGCCCTTTTCCCGAAGTTAGTAGTAATCTCCACCACCAATTCAGTAGTCTGCCTCATATCCAGAAATTCCCTGGCCAGCTGCTGAAGCACCACAGCTGGTGCAAACTTAGCCCAAAACATGGTCAGAAAGTCTAACCAGGTCATAGCCTTAATGGTTGAGGCTATCAACGAATCACAAACTGCCTCCCACTATTCTCTAGCTCTGTCTCTCAAACATCCCGCAACATACTAGACCATTGACCCCTAAGGGCAGAAGCTAGTCAACTGTGAAGACTCGATGTCTGCAATCCCTCTCCTGGCCACAATGGCGTCCTTCACCCAATGAAAGTATGGCGCACTGCATCCCCTAAAATCCTTGAAGGAGAGCGTGTGTGTCCTTGATTGGCCAAGTGCCATGTTACTCTTGAGCACCCTAAGGCACTCTTCCATCAGCTCGATGATCCCTTCCTCGATCGACCCGAAAATCACATGGGTCGCCTCAAGGATTCCTCTCGTAATCTCAGATGTGATGATGAATTCGCGTAATCCATCATCAACCAGCTCGAAACCCGCACATGAACCTGAACCTAATCCAAACCCTGAACCTCCTGCTCTGTGATGTGTCACCACCATTCTGAAACAAAACACATAATCATTAGGGTTATACATAATCCCGAGAGGTCTCACACACTCTACAAGTTTCCTGGTTGTAACTCAGCCCTCCTTGAATCGAGTATGGATCCTTTGCTTTTAGTAGTATGGGCCCATACTACCTTCCACATCTATCCGTACTTTCCTCAAGGATTGCCTTGACTTCACCAAGTTTCTTTCACTATTGCTGCTTGCTGCACTAATCACATACTAGGCATACCCTAGGGTAACCTCCAACCCACTTTACACCATCAGCTGCATAAGAAGTCCCTGCTATCTCTCCCTAACTAGCTCTCAAATACCATTACATATCACTAAGACTAGATAATTCTTCGAAATGAGGGGTCTTGCCCTACAACGGTTGGACTCAAACAAGAGCTGCAAAATAGGGCTAGACCTAACCTTCTGAAATTATTTAGTCCTCTCAATTTGTAACTTAACGTAGTCGTTTACTAGTTAATTAAAGAAAACTAGGACTCCGAAAAGAATAAAGCACGTAGTATTTGGGCATTAAGTAACCCAAACAAGGCATATCCTAATTAGGCTATCATATCTCCAACTACTCAGTACTATCATGCAGTTCAATAAGCGCACACATCAAGCATATAAGGCATTTTCCTAGATCCTTAGCCCCAATCTAACATGAAGTTCCCATACACATATAGTAGGCATATAAGGCATCCTTCCTAGATCCTTAGCTATATGCTAGCATGCAGTTCTCATATTCATATAACATCATATATCGTAGCAAACTTGTATGTGTATCTTGGGGAAAACTTACTTGATCTCGGCCGATTACACAATTCACACTTCTTGTTCTTTCTCAAAACCATTAGTTTTAATTTTTAGAAAAATTGTTTTCATTGTAAAACTTTTCCAAACCCTCGATTTTAGTCTAGACACCCCGAAGGTGTGTCCAAATCCCTCAAACCAAGGCTTTGATACCAACTTGTAACATCCCAAAATCCAAGACCAAAAATTTCATTTTTAGTTTAATAATTCATATAACAAATTATCGAAAACATCATTAAGTTATCTGATATCATAAAAAACCATAAGTCATATGTCTCAAAACAAGCCATAATAATGTCAGAGTACAAATCCCAAGAATATCATAGTGCGGAAATCCTGGTGTGATGCGCTGTAGTCATGCCGACTCCTTTCCCTTCGAAGAGGAAGTACCTGAAACCAAAAATGAAACCGTAAGCACAAAGCTTAGTGAGTTCCCCCATCATACCATATACCATACAATAAACATACTATTAGACATATATGGGTGCCCAGCCTACCCTGTTGAGCATATATGGGTGCTCAACCTACCCTAGTTAGGCATACCGAGGTGCCCGACCTACCCCTACCAAGCATATTTGGGTGCTCGTACCCTGCCAGGCATATCTGGGTGCCAAACCTACCCTCCGGTTTATTTCAACCGATTATGGGGACTATTTCACCCCTACCACTACCACATAATAACATAGCATAGCATACTGTCAAACATATATGGGTGTCCGACCTACCCTCGGGTTTATCTCAATTGGCTATAGGGTCTAACCTACCTCTCCTACTAGTATCACGTAATATCATAACATACTAGCACATAAAGCATAAGAGATAGTGGCATACCAGAAAATTATCACAAAGACAATCATCTCAACTATAATCAACTACTAATGGGCCGGCATTGGTGTCTTCGACCCACTTCTACTGGAAGGTAACTCACCTCGAGAACTGGGAACTAGCTGCAAAGGCTACTGCTCTGAAATCAATCCCTCTCAGACTCCTGCACATAAGCATTTCCTTTAATTACCCTTTTCATACTCACAAACCTTCTAAGGGTAAACTTTGGTCAATGTTCAAAGTCAAAGTCAACATCCTGGTCAAAGTCAACATACTGGTTGACTCAACTCGCCGAGTTGGTTCGTCAACTCGTCGAGTTCCATGATCCATAAAACCTTGGAAATCTCGATCCAACTCGTCGAGTTCTTTCATGAACTCGTTGAGTTCCTCCACATAATAGAGTCAGGACATTTCACTCATAACTCGCCAAGTTCCTCCTTGAACTCTTCGAGTTCTTCAATCTTCAAAACCCAAAAACCATGGCCAACTCGCTAAGTTATCTCCTAGACTTGACGAGTTTGCTTAGTAACAGAAAAGGTTGGGGGACCATGTTCCAACTTGCCAAGTTGGATGAGAAACTCATCGAATCCCCCTTAGCCTAAATCCATTCAGTCACTTCCAATTGAGTTCAGTGCTTCCAAACCATATATCTGGTCCCCTAGGACCGAGTTACCACGTAAAGTTGCTAACTTTACGTTCATGCATGTTTTCATGAAGCTAGAAACACGAAAACTAAGCTATATAAGAGATCTAGGGGATGGGGAAGGTCCAAGGCTTGATAAATCTAGCAACTTTAAGCCTCATAAGCTCATGAGTGCCTAGATCCAAAGTAATAACTTCATGATACACTCAAATCCCAAAAATGACTTCAATATGGCCCAAAAGTGATAACATACTACCCTAAATGAAGATCTAAGTAATAGAAAGACAAGGTATCAACTTTATACCTCAAATGAGTTTGAATGCACCTCATAATTCGGAACTACTATCTTCCTCTTGAATCCCAAAGCTTCTCCTTCCTTCTCAAGCTTCAAAATCACAAAGAACACACAACAATGGGTCAAAAACACTCAAAAGTGGATTAGGTTTTTGTGACTAGGGTTTGGGGGTGATGGAAGCTGCAAATGAGGCCAACCTTTGGAGGTTAAGGTGTTTAAATAGGGTGCTAAACCATGAAAATCAGGGTTCCATTCTGGCAGTCCTACTGGTCGAGTTGAGGATCTCAACTCGTCGAGTAGGCTTCAAGTCCTGCGTCCAAATTCCATTCCTACTCGACAAGTTTGGGGCTTCAAACTCGTCGAGTCCTTATTCTAAAATGAAAAATTCTTATTTAAATACATACAAGGGATCGGGCGTTGCAGTATTCATGGGTGATGTTTTGATTGAAGTTGTATCTTTGTATTCTTAGACCTGAGATACATATTTGGGACTTAAATTGTAGGAATTGTTATGCTTTGACATGGTTTAACGTTGTTCCTTAAAAGGCATTCATAAGGTCCATTGTTGGGTATGACATGAATTACACGATTGGCGTATGTAGTCAAGATGAGATTTGTTCCACATATTCATTGAAAGTTAGACAGCTAAGGCCTTACTCAATGTTGAACACTAAATGAGATTGATTGTGATCCGTATCTCATGTTCAACATGATGTCTGAGACAAAGGAATAATTGATACCACACCATTAATAACAATTATTACTTAGAGCTCCTGGAATTAGTTGTTGATAAGATGACACCCTTCATATGTCCTGGAAGTAGTCTGTTGCAAGTGGGAAATTGTTGAATCTATATGTCGAATAATTATTATGGACTAATATTGCTAATAATATATCATCCTATATGGTCACACATTTATGAAGTTGGCAGATGTGTATATTTATTATTAATATGATTATTAACAAACAATATCAATTCTTGTATTTAATTAGGAATAATTATTGTTTTGTGACTATACTAATTATAAGAGAGTATAACTAGTTATTATTTCATATGATATGAATTAATAATCATGCACAACCTTTTGTACTACTTGAATCCTTTTGTCTTTTAAGTAAAGAAGAAGTTTATATTTTATAAACTTTGAGTTTATAAAAATTATAGAATTCTCCTTCTTTCAAGTGGTGAGGCCAAAATTTTATTTAAAGAATGGAGGTTGCTGCTTGTCAACCGCCATACCATGTCTCCCATTCTCCTAACGTCTACCATTACTTTAGAGTATTTTAATGTAAAGCCCTTACTTTGCATGGGATATAAAATGAGAGCTTCATACATGAAAATTGGCTAGATTTTTCCTCTCCTTTTCTCTCCAAATTGTAGTGAGTTTCCCTAGCTGGAAACTCTCTAACTTTTGAAGTTTGTTGCATGGATTTTGGTACAAAGCAATACAAGAAGGAACTAGCATTCTAAGTGCCTTTTAGTGCTTATTTTTTTAAGTGCTTAAAGGCTTAAAGAACAAAGCAATACAAGAAGGAACTAGCATTCTAAGTGCCTTACTTTTGATGGTAGATACACATAGAGAAATTCTACTCTTGAATTTTTGCTATCTTCATCAACACCCTAAAACCAAGTGGATTCAAAGGCTTCAAAGGTTGTCATTGTAAAACACTATTTGTTATTTTATTTCATTCTAACCACTATAAATGGATCCTTGATGGTTTTGTTTTGTTAAAAAATAATAATAATCTTGTTATTTTTCTAAGACTTTCGTTGCGGGTTTTATGAAAACAAAATCATATTTTTTATCAAAACGCATCACCTACACCAACACCGGCTCGAGAAATTATTTAATTGAGACAGTTAGTAAAGAAATCTTGGATTTATCCTCAGCAAGCTCACATGTCTTGTCAGGAATGCCGTCATTGATCGTTCGTAGGGCACAGAATTAGGCCTAGATGGAATTAGGAAGACCATGAATTAGGAAGACCATGAATGAAGTTGTTTTCCCAAGAGAGAAAATATAATCAAGCAATGCTATTACATATACAAAAATAATAGTAGAAGAAGGTTAATCGTGGGTGTAACCATGGTTGCATGACAGAGAAACTCAAAGCATATAATTTTTGAAATGGAATTCGGTTTCAACTATCACATATGAGTACCACATGTCTAGATAATCTCCGATAAAAATAGAAATAATGGCACTCACAAACCACCCTCAAAGAAATAAACACAGAACCCTATATTACTTGGAGGTGGATGATCTATAGTAGAACTTAGAGAGGTAAATCTTGGTACTATCCCCTTCAACTAGAAGATACTTCTTGATAGCTTTTGCAAAAAGAAACGGGGAAATAGTCGAGTGAATAACGGGCATGAAAAATCTAGCCATCGTCCCTTTACGAAGAAAATTAGTTGTAGAGAGTAAAGTGCAAGGAAGAAAAAGAAAATTGGTTGCAAAATGGAAATGAAAGGAATAAGGAAAGGATGGATGGGACGGCTATTAAATACATAAATGAAAGGGCAAGAGTTGATATTCCTTGATAAACTGGAACCTATTGCCCATGCATATACTATTGGGTTTTCCATGCAACTTTACACTAGATTTTGGCAACATAAGCATTGAAAAAGAATCCAAAGTGTACATGCACCCTAGATCTAGGTTTCACTATTATGGTTTGTACTTTCAAAACTATAGAATAAAACAAACAAAAGAGATAGAATACCAACCATTCAAGTATAATAGTATATACTTGTATCCACTTGAAGATCACGAACATTTTTGCTACTTCGTGGAAGTTCTAGCACCCAAAATAGGAATGTCTCTAATGGTTCACACCTAAAATACTAAAACTAGAAACTTTTAAATGGATAGAGAGAGAGAGAGAGAAAGAGAGAGATTGAGAGAGAGAGAGAGAGATAAAGAGAGAGAGAGAGAGAGAAAGAGAAAAGAGGAGAGAGGATGTGAGAAATGATTTTTTCAGCCTTTCCGGAGGGGTCTTTATAAGGTTGTGGTGTTTAGCAGATAACATTGATTTGAATCAATTAAATATTAAAATTTAATCTTAATTCAAATCATTGCCTTATCAGTTACTTGGATTGATTCTGGAAGCCTCCTAAGAGCCCCCCTTAAATCTGTCAACACCATACGGGTTCCAAAATGTTCTTATTGCTTAAATATTTAAGAATTAAATATTTAGTCCCTATATCTCCAAATTAATTCTAATTTATACCAATTAATTCTTATTAATTTTGATGAGGTTATAATTAATTTATTAACTTGTAATAAATCAATTAACTAATTATCTCACTCTCTGAATTATTTTTTAACTATTTTTTGCTCTTAAGTGTAACCAAAAATAACTCCGTCATTATTCCAAAGTTATACCAATTAGGTTATGAAATTAGACAACTATTTCCAACAGTCTCCCACTTGGAAAATTTATCAACTACCATTGTTCTAATAATCTTTGAATAACCAACAAAGTGTGCCTTCCATAACAACTGTCGAACTCTGATCATTTCATGAATTCTCCTTGAGATACGTGATCATTTATTCCTTTGTTTCTACAAGAAACCATTGTGAACTGAGTCATGGATAATGAATCAAACTAATAATTCAACATTATGTTTCTCGATTATAGATTTAGGATGAAGAAATTAATCTACTAATCGACCACATCAATTTAGTCCTGGCTAGGCCTAGCACATGAATATCATCATCAAATCACTGAGGGGCCCATGATATCGACTTTCCCATCATGGGGAAAGGGAAAAAACAAACTTTGAATACATAGCTTTTGTATAATCATCAAATCATGAACAAACTTACTCATTATGACTACCAACTATGGATAGCGTTAGAAGAATAATAATACACAACCAACTCGTAGGCAAAGAACTCAATGTCTCTCTGATTTAAGAATAAAATATATTATTGTCTTACAATTACTTGTGATTAGAATCCATGAAGTAATCTCTATGAGCGTGGGTTTCTGTAAGTCCCCAAAAATGCTTGTGTATCCATCAGATCCGTTTGATGGTGCGGAATCCCAATCAAACGGATGATGCCAGATCACAATAAGAAGAAAAGGAGAAGAAGAAGATGATGAATCTTGTATATATTGATATGAATGAACACCTAGATACAAGATTCACACACACTAACACACACTCTCTTTTTTTTTCTCTCTCTCTCTCTCTAGAACACCTTCAAATGCACACACTTAAGCTCCTCTAGTGTTCATCACTCTATTCCTCACACCCCTCACCCCTATATATATATATATATATATATATATATATATATACACACACACACACACAGAGGAAACATGGGCCTTTAAATGGGTTTACGGCCGTAAACACCTATATAATATTACATAAAAATACAATTTCCTAGAAAAGCAAAGTATAAACCATATTTTTGACCCAACAATCTCCCCCTTGGTTTGTAGCTTTCTTTTATTTTCTTAAATGACCCAACAAGCTCCCCCTAAAAAGTAGCTGGCTTTTCTTGTTAATCTTCATTGGGAACTTGGCTTCAGCATTAATCTTCAAATTCTTCACAGCTTCAAGATGAACTTGATGAATCTTCAATGAATGACTTCATATTGAGCGGTTGGGCTTTTCTTCAGAATTTGGCTTTGAACTCATGTCGGGTGAGGAGGCTTGATGTACTGATTCTTGAAAGATAGCGTTTTCAGCTTGAGAATCTTCAGAGAGAACATCAGAGAGAACTGAACTTGTAGATCACTTTAGCAGGTACAAAGATAGCAACAAACTGATTGAGGAGGCTTCAATGCAATCCGTCACATAATCTTGAAGTCAGCTTGACCTTTCTTCTGGGGTTGATGGATTGAATGTCGAAAGAATAATCTTCATTTCTTTCTCTTTCGAATGCGAATTCTTCGATGCTCACGGATGAAGCCTTAGCTCAGAAATCTTCGACACAAACTTCATGAGTCTTATCTATAACTGAAATCACTTTTCAAGACAAAACAAAACTAAAAGAAAACTTAGTACAGAAACAAAAATATTTTTGGATATTTTTGAATTTGTTGAACAAGAAATAAAACATAAATAACACTAGTTTTGGATTTTTTTTATTTTCTGATTTTTGTTTGTTTTTTTTTTTTAATTTTTAATTCTCCCCTAATATTTAAATTAGAAGAAACTATGAACAAATTTAACAAAAATAAAATGATATCTAACTTTAAGAATGGTTTGGGATCAAAGTTTTTAGACAGCCTTAATCCACTTGTCGGTACCTTCTATCTTCACGTCTTTGTCTGGTCGATCGCCGATATTGTGGTCCACTTAAACACGAAAAATTGTGACTGATTTAGGACATACTATTTGTTACAAGACAAGGTGAACTTAAGTTTCTAGATATTATATCTGATCCTAAGTTTTTAGATACTATATCTTAAGGACCATTCAGCTGACGACGACCAGGGATATTGTTGTCCACTTAAATTGAACAACGAGATCTATAGACAATCTTTGAGTGTTCAATTTTAATTGTACTGGAATATGTTTCCCACTTCCTAATATGCCCCACTAATCAAGAACTTCCAGAGTACTCCTTACATTGGGTGAGCAGACAATCATTAGGAGGGAAGATAGATTCATATTATTATCACTTATAATTTTAGAGGGATTGAGAAGTAGAAGGATGCATATGCTGTGTACCAGGTCGGATTGTTAGTCACACAAAGGAGACATCATATGGCTAACAGATTAGAAGAATTTCATAGATTTAATATGCAGAGAAATAGATTTGCATATGTTGCAGTTCAGGTCGGATCTCTTCCAATCACGCAAAGGGTGCAACATATGACTGACAGATAGAAAGAAAGAAAATAATTTTCTACAGACCTAATTCATCGGAATTTACCAGTCGCCCCATCAATACCGGAATTAAGGACAGAATCCGCACATCGAGGAAAAGTTAATCCACGGTTCCAAGTACGGGTTCATTTAATGTGACGAGTGGATTCCCATATATATATATATATATATATATATATATATATATATATATATATATATATATATATCTCCCTGCTCAACCTATCCGAGCGTCGTATTGTCAGGCTGAACGGATCTAACTAGGTCAAGATTTGTCAAGACTAAGAATTTCTTAAGTTCAACTGTGCCTAGTCAAGTCCATTCAGAATCTTTTGTGCTTACCGACACGTCAAACCAGAGCAAAGACCCTTCAACTTTGGGTACGTTACGCATACTCAGGTTGCCTGTTATCACATGATCATATCACTTCCCAAAACATCTCCCTCAAGCACCTTTCATAACCAACATATATTTTTTTTTATTTTCTAATGTTTTTGGATTTTTTTTTAATTTTCTAATTTTTTTTGTTTTTATTTCTCCCCCTAAATTTGTGCATAGGAGAGAAACGAAAGTAAATGCACAAATTTAAACTATCCTAAAACAAAAATTAGTCTTTAAAGCGAATCAGCTTAAGAAAAACTCAGGAGTATAGAGAAGGTCTGAGAACAGCAAGCATAATCTCAGAACAGATCCAAATATTCTTCATATCATTAAGCACTAACCCCATTTGTGATCTCTTCCTTTCTTCCTTTCTCGCAAAAGGACACATACTCTCAACAAAGGTCTGAATGTTGTACAGTTGAGCGATGTCCCCAATCATATGCCAGGAGCAGCCACTACCAACAAACCAAAGTCTGATGATATGCCTCCGTAGCTTCTCTAACACAGATCGGGATTAGTTGGTCTTTAGAACCCAGTCCATTTTTGTGACATCCCCAAAATCTCGGCCAGAAAAGACCGGTTTCATTTATGCTTTTTAAACATTTTTAGAGTAAATCCTTTTGATTTTAAAAGAGATGTGGAATTTGTTCTCAAAAACAAAACATGATGAAATAGATTTTTATCAAAACATTTCATGAAGAAATATAATTTCATTTCATAATCAAAACCCGGGATGTCATGTTCCGATACAGACCATAAAGCATAAACGATAACATTACAAGTCATTCAACAAATATACACATATACAGACTTGTAAACAAAACAACTTGATGATTATCCATCTTATGCCCTCACGCCACTTCCTGTAATACAAAGAAACTGAGTGGGTCAGGCTTGGGAGCCTAGTGAGCGTATAGGGTTTTCAACCCACAATAAATAATTAAATTAATTTTCATCAACCAACAATAACCCAATTTCCCATTCCCATTATTCTCACTTTATGTCCCTAAAATAACTAACACAAGGGACCTAGTCTAACAATATTTCATCGGGGCGACAACACATGCATTCGGGGGTTTCCCGGCAATATATGTCAAATAAGGCAACCATGGGGGGGATGGAGTACAACGAATGAACACCCAAGTTCATTAACACCTACAGGTGGCGAGCCTGCTAGTGTTCCACAAGACTGTCAAGAAAAGTCCGTGGTCGTCATCTAAACTCCGCTAGATGACTAAATCAAAACAACATCGAGGCCTCTCATCTGTTTATTACACACCGACTATCTACCCATGTTCTACCCAACATATTAGTAGATAAAAATATACATTTTTATACATAGTTTAAAACCTGTATAGCATGCTTTAATCAATACATATTCCACATAACAGATGAGGCACACAAACATAACACGTATTTCATAGAGAATAAATTAGATCTATGAGATAGAAGAGAGTGAATATACATTCACACATATAACAACAAAATATATACACATAGCACGTGTTTTATATAAAATACTTCATAATAATGTGTTGGAAGAAAGTAACTACACACTCACTTGATCAGAAGATGATCAGACAACATACGACTTGCAGAAGTAGTATACTTTGATAGATCTGGAAGATCTTCACAAAAATCAGACTCCTCGCGGACAGAGCTTCAGCTCGGGAATCGCACTTCTCGGGATCTCGGGAGTGTAAAACTTCCTTCTTAACTTGGATATGAGATCCGGGGTGTCGGGATGGCTTCAGGGGTTTAAACGCAGAGCTTCGGCACGATAAGGAGAAGAAATGAGCAAGAATGCCCGGAACCCTCGCATCCTATTTATAGGAGGCTAAGGCCTCGCAGTACGCTGGGCGTACTGCTTTACGCGGGGCGTACTGCCTCGGTCGTCATGGCTTACGTATCCGAAATCACTCGAGTGCGAGGTGCGTCATGCTCCACTGTACGCTGGGCGTAATCCGGATAAGTCCGATGACTCCTCTTCGGATAATATCGGTTATAATAAAATTTAAATATTAATTATTAAATAAACTTTGAAAATTCATATCTTCATCATACGAACTCCGTTTTCGACGTTCTTTATATCCACGTGTAGGTGAAACTACGCTCTACAACTTTCGTTTAGACTCCGTCGGCTAATTTTGACTTTATTTTTATTATTTATTTTTAGTAGGCCCGGACAGGAAAACCTCGTTATAAATTCATAACTTCTTCGTCCGACGTCCGTTCTCGCCTAACTTTTCATCGTTTCGCTACTAACAACGAGATCTTCGATTCTCGTTTAGATTGTTTCGGCTAAAAACCACTCGATCTCAAATCGAGTATTCGGGCTGCATACCGCTAAGTCGAAACTTCAGAAAATCATAACTTCCTCATACGAAGTCAGATTTGGGCGTTCTATATATATTCGAAAACCTCGTTTCGGCCACTACTACTTTATGCAAAGTATTGAGTTTATTTTACACTTAAATTTTGACGCTTATTTTATTCTTAATTAATCAAATCACATAATTAAGCAATTAAGCACGAAACACATAATACACAAATAATACGCTCTTATTATTTCATAACGGGTTAAAAAGGTTAACATAGACTATTACATCAACGAAAATGCCTAGCCTGGAAACGCGGGCGTTACAATTTTGAAACTGGGTCGACCTTTATCATTAACGCAAGGTACTTTCTCCCATGACATATCCTGCTTATCACAAACAGAAGACGATGAAATATTAGAATCATTAGAAGATTTGGGAGATTGAACCTTTGGTACCCATCTATATACAGGTTTAACCCATTTCTTGTTGGATCGGATGGGTGCCTCGACACTTGATTTGGAACTTGAAGTCATCTGCCTACATGACTTTGACCTAACCGGTCTTGGCTTCACAGGAGCATCTCTTGAACTAGGTTTCTTGGCCGACATTTCCTTTTTGCTCTTGGGAGTTAGATGCTTGGCGTTGAGAGTTGAATTCTTGGCCTTCATGGCATTCCAGTCGGCATTATCTGAATGTGACCTTGAGGGGTTTCTTTTAGAGTATCTCCCTCTTGGCGCGTTCTGCCAGCCTTGTGCATAGTAGGGAATGTATGTGCGATTTGGACTCTGGCAATGTGTCCAGGTGTTCCACAGTGAAAACATGTCTTTTTCTTCACTGTGAAGTTGTTTCTTCCTGCCCCTGGTGGCGTATCTTTTCCTTGTCTCTTGTTGTTCCCACATGCACACTTGCAATAGGCACTCTTTTGCGCTGGAATTGGAGGCGTATATTTCTCAACGGCAGGTTTGTTAGGAGCAACAGAATTCGAAGCAACAAATTCTGAGTTCAAAGAGTCATTGGTTTGTTCAGTAGTTCTCTCTTTGTTCTCATATTCTGCTACTTTACCTGCACATGAAGTAGAAACATTAGTATTTTCAACATTAATAACTCCTCCTGACACAAATCCAGCTGGTTTTCCATATTTAAGATGTGCCTCCCTGTCAATTTCTTCCCGTGTCATAGGAATAAATGTGTAGTTATGATTGAAAGGAGGAGGAACACTATCATACCCTAGACCCTTGTTTTGATTATCTTTGAATTTTAATTGGGTTTCAAACAAGGACTCGATTGTCTGACTTTAAGCAGTATAATTTTTAAAACTAACATCTGTTTTTCCACACTTAATTTTCAAAGTGTCAAGTTCTTCGGTTACAGCATCAAGTTGTCTCTTAATATAGTCATAAAGTTCACATTTTTCACTATATTTTGTCTGAATTCTCTTAAAATCCTTTATTTTTGTTTCTAACTGAGCCTTTAGGGGTTTCTATCCTTTCCTGAGTTGATATCCTTCATATCTCAGGTCCTCAACTTCCCTACGTAATAAATCATTATGTTCATGAAGAAGTTTAATCGTGGCTTCACATGATTGAGAACATGAAACTTCATGGACCGGAAGGTTTGCGGAACTCATTGCTTTCCGACAATTCAAGGAGTCAGGTTCTTCAATTATATCTGCAAGAATAAGACGATTGAGATCTTTTGTCTTCTTGATGTCAGCCACTTTCATGTGCAACGATTTCGGAAGTGCATTCAGCAACTTTTTTTTTATCTCAGATTTGGTCAAGAAAATCCCAACTATATTCATCCTAGTAGTGAGTGTGGTAAATCGCTGCAACTGAGCTTCCAGGGTTTCTCCAGGGATATAATCGAACATGTTGAAATTTTGTCTTAACATATCCTGATGACTCTCTTTCATGTCTTTAATTTAGTTGTAGACCTCAAAAACCATTTAAAAACACAACTAGCAGCCAAAATCAAACTTAAAAGTCAAACTTTAAATTCAAAAATGTCCTTTGACTATAAACCTCAAAAGTCAACCTTAAAAGTTAAATTTAAAAAGTCCAACTCAAAAGTCAAACTTGAAAAGTCTAACAAAAAAGCTAAATCTGAAAATTTAAAAGTTAAATGAGAAAGTCAAAGCTTAAGGTCAAAGGTCAAATTTTTAAAAGTCAAAGTCAAAATTTTAAGTAAAAATCAAAAATAAAATTCAAAATATAAAAACTAAAATTTTTGGATGAAAATGGAGCTTAAAAATAAAAGAAATTGATTTTTGGGCAAAAAGTGTTAAATTTGCGAAAATAAGGAATCGAAGTGATTGTATATGAGATAAAATTTGAAGGTTTGAAACAAGATTCAGCTTAGCTCAACTGGTAAGCCGTGAAGGAGGAAAGATTGGAGACCTGGGTTCTATCCCCGACAACTACAAAGCGTCTCCCCTTTTTTTATTAAAGAACGATGCGAAGACTTCTCTTGCGAGGATGCGAGGACGAAAAGTGAGGCTCCTGATTGAGAAGGCGTGCGAAGCTGCTGATGCGATGCGAGGCTTGCTGCTGCTGAGAAATGTATAAAGTTTAAACAATCGAACTGTTTAACAAGTTCCCTTGTAGCTCAACTGGTTAAGGCGCGTGGTTTGAATTGTTAGAGGTCCCGAGTTCGAACCTCGGTGCATCTAAATCCCTTTTCTTTTTATAATAAAGAGCTGTTAATGCGAGGACGAGATGACGAGCTTACTTCGACGACCGCAAACACGTTTCCGGCCGTAAACGCCGACGACAGCAAACACGTTTCCGACCGTAAACTCTTCAGAAATCGCTGTTCTTGACGAAAAACAATGTTTTTTCACCTATTTTGCTCCAAAACTCGATCAAAAACTCGATCAAAAACTCGTTTTTAGGAAAAACGCGAAGAACAAACCCCCCTTATTTTTGCAAGATCTATCCAAAAACGCAAAAATCTATTCAAAATAAGATCAAATAAGCTCCATATCTGAAAAAAAAATTAATTGATACAAACAAGCTCTGATACCAGTTGTAAGTCCCCAAAAATGTCTGTGTATCAATTAGATCCGTTTGATGGTGTGGAATCCCAATCAAACGGATGATGCCAGATCACAATAAGAAGAAAAGGATAAGAAGAAGATGATGAATCTTGTATGTATTGATATGAATGAAGATCTGGATACAAGATTCACACACACTAACACACACTCTCTTTTCTCTCTCTCTCTCTCTCTCTCTAGAACACCTTCAAATGCACACACTTAAGCTCCTCTAGTGTTCATCACTCTATTCCTCACACCCCTCACCCGTATATATATATATATATATATATATATATATACACACACACACACACACACACACACACACATGGGAAACATGGGCCTTTAAATGGGTTTACGGTCGTAAATGGGTTTACGGCCATAAACACCCATTGGGCTGTAAACACCTATATAATATTACATAAAAATACAATTTCCTAGAAAAGCAAAGTATAAACCATATTTTTTACCCAACAGTTGCTCCTACACTTAATCTCTACTAACTACACATGGATGTTAGTCGCAATCACCTTGCTATGTCTAAACTATAAAGACAATATACTAACACTTCACGACAATCTTAACTCAATACTTACTCCCAAGAGGATAAACGATTGTGGAGTTTGAGTAAATTAATACTCGGGAAGTAGGGATCTAAACATGCAAAAATGAAACACAATAATAAATTAATTTTATATGGTAACACATTTGAGTATCTAAATAAATCTCCATTATTTAATCTCCAAAAAAATCAAAAAGTTTATTCATTGCTATAAATGCTTCAAATATTAAATAGCTACTAAACTTAACATCATCTCTCATGCCTATGCTCCTAGTGTACACTCAATGCTTTTCTTTGGTCATCCCTTTTGCGAATGGATCAGTAAAATTCTCTCCTAATGATACATGCTTCATAAATAGATCTCCATTCTTGAATTTATCTTGAATGTAGTGGTACTTCCTCTTGATATGATTTGACCTTCAATGATCCCTTGGTTCTTTAGTTAAAGTGATTGGACATTCATCATTTCATACTATCTTTAATGGGTCTTTGTTACTCACAACAACTTCAAGGTCACTTATGAAGTTTATGATGTAGGTAGCTTCCTTGGACGCTTTACTTGCAACAATATATTCAGAATCATATGTAGAGTCTGCTGTTGTCTCCTGTTTGGAACTTTTCCATGTTACTGCTCCATCATTCTAGATGAATACCCATATATACTATAACTTTGAATCATCCCTATATATCTAGAAACTTGCATTATTATGTCCTTTCACAACTAGATCTGTTTCACCACCATACACAAGCAACATGCCTTTTGTATTAATTAAATATTTCAAAATGTTCTTGACAACTGTCCAACGAATTAGTCTCAGAGTCTCCTCATATCGAATTACCATGCTCAGAGCATATGACACATCAGGACAAGTACATGTCATAACATACATGATTAATCCTATAGCCGAAACAAATGGGACTCGACTCACTCTTTCCTGTTCATCTCTAGAACTAGGACATTAAGTCTTACTCAATTTTATACTATGATGCATAGGAACAATTCATTTCTTGGAATTTTCCATATTAAATCTTTTCAATATTTTATCAACTTATGTATTTTGATTAAGTCCTACCAAAATTTTCGATTTATCTCGATACATTCTTATACCAACTATGTATGCTACTTCCTATATGTCTTTTGTAGCAAAACACTTCACGAAACAAGTTTTTACACTTTCCATATCAAAAACATTGTTTCATATAAGTAGTATGTCATCAACATACAACACTAGTTAGACAACGAAACTCCTATTTGCTCTGATATATATATATATATATATATATATATATATATATATATATATATACACACACACACACATATGACTCATCTAGACTTCTAGTAAAGCCATATGCTTTGATTTTCTCATGGAAGGACATATTCTAGCTTCTTGATGCCCACTTATGTCCATAAATGGACCTTTCATGCTTGCATACTCTATTTGGATACTTGGCATGTTTAAATCCTTCAGGTTGTGTCATGTACACATCCTCTAAAAGTTTCCCACTAACGAAAGTTGTTTTAACATCGGTTTTCCAGATCTCATAATCATGATAAGCTGTCATGGCAAGACATACCCTAATAGAATTTATCTTGACTAATGTTGAGAAAATTTCCTCATAATAAATTCCTTGAGTCTGAGTGAAAATGCTATCGCCACTAGTTTAGCCTTGAATTTGTGTACATTGTCGTTCATAGTGGTCTTCTACTTGAAGATCTATTTACAACCTACTATCTTAAGACCGGGTATTGGGCCAACAAAATTCCAAACATAGTATTCCATCATGGACATAATTTTTCTGTCCGTAGCCACTTTCCATTTCACAACCTCAGGGCCCACCATCACTCCCTTGTAGTTAGCTAGTTCTTCTAGATTGACCAGTGTCCTATCAATGATCAACATTTCTCCTTCCACAGTTTTATGGAAACCATAAAACTTGGGAGGTTAGCTAACCATATTGGATCTGGGAAGAGGTAATGAAATGTCATTTGCTTCAATAGGTTTTTCAACATCTGGTTCAGAGCTAGTGCTAACTATAGGTACATTGTTGATTGACTCTTGTAATTCCTCAAGGTCAATTTGACTCTTACTGATTCCTTGATATATACGTACTCTCTCTCAAGGAAAACTCATTTTCGAGCCATAAACAACATATTTTCACTAGGTCTGTAAAAAAATATCCATAGGACTTCTATGGATGGTCGACAAAATGACACTTCTTAGATCTGGATTAAATTCTGTCTTGGGTTTTGTGGCGAACGAAAACCTTGTAACCCCAAACCTTGATGTGATTAAGCGATGGAACTTTTGTAGTCCACATATCATAAGATTGTTGGATAAGGTGTCTAACTCCATAACTATTTCTGGTATGTACTTGACCCGACCCGGCATGGTCCATTTGGGTTGCATGGCACCATGCAATTGGATAAACTAAATGACAGAAGTAACACATATGGTTATTAATATATTATAAATTATAATATATTAATAATATTATTTAATTAGTTTTGATCAAGAATTCATTTAGAATTAATTAAGTGACCAAAAGGATAACTAATTAAATAGATGAGTAGATTATGTTACATTAGGGTTTTACCTAATGCAACACACTATATAAGGACCATGTCTCTCCCCAAAATCAGCTACACTAAAGAATCAAGAGGGCTTGGCCGATTTTGAATGTGTTAGAGTATTCTCTCAAGTTTATACTTTGCATTTTGTGCTGTGTGAAGCGTTTGAGGCATCACACTTGAGGTGCTAGGCTCACAAGGTTTCAAGGAACACTTCCATCAACAAGGTATGTAGTTGTATCTTTTATACAAAGAAAAATTGTTCCCCATGTATGCTAGATAGGTTCATAACCTTGGAAAAACAACTTTGCATGATAATTAGACAAACATAGATCCAAGGTTATTAGGGTTGCATGTACACTTAGGAAGTGTTAGAATGCTCAAAACCCATTAGTGGTATCAGAGCCATGTTTGTTTGTTTGTTATTTGTGCTAAATAGTTGAAAAAGGTTGATTTCGTGCAATCTGACTGATGAACTCGCCGAGTCCATGGGGGGAATCGCCGAGTTCATGTGAATCTTCAACCTACTCGCCGAGTAGGTTCATGCACTCGGCGAGTAGGAGGCTCAGAATGCAGTTTTTCGACTTTAGTTGCTGGAAATGGACTAGGAACATTACCCTAAACTGTTTTTGTACTTGAAAACTTATTTTAGATGGTGTAATGTTCATGCTAATCCATTTACAACAACAAGTTACCAAAATTACAAAGTTTTAAGTGTAATTTTTGATTCATGAAAGTGTTCTTGTTCATGTTCTTGATCTTATGATGTTTAGATGATCATAGGAATTATTTGTAACCTATGTGGTAGATTAATTCTTGATCATTATGTGTTTTAATGGAGTCCATAACCTGTCCTCAAGTTATGGAAAACCAAAACTCACTTTGCATTAAAACCATTAAAGGAACACATGGGTTATAAAAATGAAGAGTCTTCATTTTTAATACTCTAATTAACTCATAAGTTACATGAAATGAAAAGTTTTGAAAGTTTACAAAACTTGTCCTCAAGTTTTGGAACAAGTAAAGTCATAATAAAACTTTAGTTCCAACCCTTAGAATTTTAAAAGTTAAAATTCAACCCTGATACTTATAATATTATAAGTTAACAATATATATATATATATATATATATATATATATATATATATATATATATATATATATATATATATATATATATATATGTATGTATGTATAAGATTAAAGTCGTCTTACCGCTAGTACGCCTCATTCACGAAGCCGGTCTATAAGGTGGGTATAAGGTTGTTACCTATAAAATGGCAACTTAATGGGTATCCACTCTCATCCACCGCTTGCTTGACTGGTGGAGGGTCGTTAGCCGAACGGGTAGGACAAGGAATTAAAAATTCTCATTAAAAGTATGATGAATATTATAAAGTAACTAAATGTTTTATTAAATTCCCAATCTTAGTTACTTTAGGAAAATGTGAATAAGGTGCTAATCCATAAAATTACACTTTACACTTTGTCTAAGTCGTTAGTGGAGCGTGTGTGGTTAACCGGCACACTAACTTGAACTTAACAAGGTAGGTAAAGGGTGACTTAATGTTTATCACAGTATCGGTGGAGCGTGTGTGGTTAACCGGCACATCGATTGAGGGGTAAACATTAAGGGTATCAAGTGATTTTGCATGGTTACTTCACACCTCGTTCATCCCAGTCACAAAACTTGGAGGGCACACTCGAGATTGAAACATGCCTTTGAAAAGTTCATTGAATCTCAAAAGAATCTAGGAATTTCTGAGTACCAAATTACAACTTAATATTTAATATTTCGTTTTTAGTGGAAATTGGTGAATCGTCATTCACCTGCCTTTCAAATATGTTATTACTTAGATTACGACATACCTCTTCTAAGTATAATATATTGTGATTGGATCCTAGCCTTAATATTACATTTGGGTGTTTTATTAAGGACTATCTCTATATCTAAACTAATCCTTTCTTTCTTCTCTTATCAGATGTCTGCAAACACTTCTGCTTCTGGCTCTAATCCTAGTGGCTCCTTTTCTCTAATGAACTTGTGTGGGAAAGTCACTTTTGATGGATCCAACTTTAATGAATGGATCAGAAACATCAGAATGATTACTCGCTAGGAGGACAAGGAATATGTCCTCGATAAGGAGCTTAAGGAGATTGATGAGACAGTTGCTACTCCTCAAGAGATCGCTGATTTTAGGGCACATGAAAGGGATGCCACCAAAGTGACATGCATCATGATGGCCACTATGACAACCGATCTAAAAAATCCTATGAACATTTCTACTCCTATGAGATGCACCAAGACTTGACGGAAAGATACCATCAAAGTGCTCGTCAACAGAGATATGAAATCATATCCTCCATGATAACAACTCGCATGAAGGATGGTGAACCCATCACGGGCCACATGCAGAAAATGCAAAGATTTTGTGGACCGTTTACTGAAGCTTAATGTGAACTTCCCCAAGAAGCTTGCAATAGATATCATTTTGCACTCCTTACCTTCATGTTATGATCAATTCCGCATGACATACCACATGAACAAGGAAGAGGTCACACTCAGCAAACTTCAAGGACTCTTAAAGACCACGGAAAGTGGTCTTAAGGGTAAGGCGATTGTTACTTCTACTCCTACCAACTCCGCCCCTGTCTTGGCAATCAGGAAAGGGAAGGTTAAGAAGAGGAAGAGCCCCTCGAAGGGTACCAAGGCTAAGACCCTTGAAGGCTCTTCTTCTGGAACCAAGAAAGGTTTCGTCACTCCTTCGTTTGACCCAAAAGAGACTGAATGCTTCTATTGTCATGAAAACGCACATTGGAAGCGGAACTGCCCAAAGTACCAGCAAGATGTGAAGGATGGGAAAGTTAAACCCAACCATGCAGGTATTTACACTATATTATCTAATAACTCATCCCATTCTAACTCATGGGTCCTTGATACCGGTTATGGTATTCATATCTGTTCTGATTTGCAGGGACTAAGAAGAAGTGAGAATGTGGAGCAAGGAAGAATATACTTGATCATGGGAAACAGGAAAGCTTCACCTGTCACCAAGATTGGAGTTTATACTTTATCGCTAAGTAGTGGGTTTAGTTTAGATTTGAATAAATGTTGTTATTCGCCAGAAATGGCAAGAAATATTATTTCCTTTCATGCATTGTATAAACAAGGTTTTACCTTTTCATTTAATAATGAAGTTGGTTCTATTGAGGCTTTCTTTAATAATGTTCTCTATTTTAAAGCATTACCTTGTGATGGTGTGTATGAAAATGTATTTGTGATTGATAACTTAGGAAATAATGTTTTGTGTACTGATTCTGTTAATAATAATAACTTGGATAAAGCATCATTATGGCATTGTCTTCTTGGACATATATGCAAGAAACGCGTAGGCCAACTCCAAAAGGATGGAGTCTTGGAATCATTTGACCTAAAGTCAGATGAGAGTTGCGAATCATGCTTACTTGGAAAAATGACAAAGTCGCCCTTCACTAGTTCTTATGAAAGGGGTGAAGGTTTGTTGGATCTTGTACACACGGATGTGTGTGGACCCTTCAAACATGTCACAAGGGATGCTAATCGTTATTATTTGACTTTTACTAATGATTACAGTAGATATGGATATGTCTACTTAATCAAGCATAAGTCAGAGACTTTCGAAAGGTTTAAGGAATTTAAACAGGAAGTCGAGAATCAATTGGGCAGGAACATTAAGATGCTTCGATCCGCTCGAGGTGGTGAGTATCTTAGTTCAGAGTTCCTCGACTATCTTAGGGAATGTGGGATTGTCTCACAATTGACACCTCCCAGGACACCACAGTTGAATGGTGTAGCTGAGAGGCGTAATCGAACCTTGTTGGATATGGTTCTTTCCATGATGAGTCGAGCTTCGCTATAAATCTCATTTTGGGGGTATGCCATAGAGACTGCCGCCCATATCCTTAATCTAGTCCTTACAAAGAAATTTGCCAAAACTCCTCACGAGATGTGGACTGGTAAAGTACCCAAACTTAACCACATCAATATTTTGGGTTGCGAGGCTTTTTGAGGCGCGAGACTCATGATAAGCTAGAACCCCAAAGCGAGAGGTGTATTTTCATCGGCTACCCACAAAGATCCTTTGGTTACCTCTTTTACAGACCTAGTGATAATGTGGTCTTTGTAGCAAGAAGAGGAGTCTTTCGAGAGAGAGAGTTTATAAGCCAAGGAGACAGTTGGAGGCAAATTGACCTTGAAGAACTTCAAGAGTCAAGTGGTGAAGGAACTTCAAACCCTAGCCCTCACCTTGAGGAGGAAACTCCTGTTGAGCAAATTGACGAGTCTGTACCTCTGAGACGTTCCACGAGAGTTAGGAATGCACCTGAGCATTACTATAGTTTCCATATTACTGCGGAAGGTGAGACACTTATTAGTGATGAGACACTAGTAGGTCTGGATGAACCTAACAGTTACGCGGAAGCCATGGCAGGCCCCGAGTCTGCTAAATGGAAAAAGGCTATAGATAGCGAGATACAATCCATGTATGACAATACAGTTTGGAACTTGGTTGAGAATGTACCAGGTGGTAAGACAGTAGGGTGCAAATGGATCTTCAAGAAGAAGATCGACATTGATGGTAATGTACACACTTATAAGGCTCGACTGGTTGCAAAGGGCTTCTCTCAAACTCCTGGAGTGGATTATGATGAGACCTTTTCTCCGATAGCCAAGATTAAGTCTATTAGGGTTATGTTAGCCATAGCTGCATTTCATGACTATGAAATTTGGCAAATAGATGTCAAAACCGCTTTCCTTAATGAAAAGTTGACTGAAGATGTTAACATGAGTCAGCCAGAAGGTTTTGTCAGCAACGAGTACCCTAATAGAGTGTGTAAGCTTGAGAAATCCATTTATGGATTAAAGCAAGCACCTCGCAGATGGAATCTTTGCTTTGATGAAAAGGTCAAGGAATTTGGCTTTTCTAGGAGTGAAGATGAATCTTGTGTTTATGTCAAGGCTAGTGGGAGTATAGTTAGCTTTTTGGTATTGTATGTGGATGACATACTACTCATGGGAAATGACATCCCAACTCTGCAGGAAGTTAAGTCCTGGCTTGGGAAGTGTTTCTCTATGAAGGACCTAGGAGAAGCTGCCTATATTCTAGGGATACGAATTTTGAGAAACCGGAGTAAGAGACTAATTGAACTTAGTCAAAGTACCTACTTGGAAAAGGTGCTGAAGAGATTTAGCATGGAGAACTCCAAGAAAGGAGAATTACATATCCAGAGTAACGCCAGATTGAGTAAAGCTCAAAGCCCAAGTACTGAGGCTGAGATAGCAGAAATGAGTCGAGTGCCTTTTGCTTCAGCAGTAGGCTCGATCATGTATGATATGACTTGTACTTGACCTGATGTAGCCTTTTTCTTTGAGCATGGTTAGCAGGTATCAGGGGAACCCTGGCAAGGCTTACTGGACTGTGGTAAAGAATATCCTCAAGTACCTACGGAGGACTAAGGACTGGGTCGTTACCCTCGGTGGGAGTGATGACTTGAGAGTTGTAGGGTATTGTGATGCTGGTTTCCAGACTGATAGGGATAATTTCCGCTCTCAGTCGAGCTGGGTCTTCACCCTAAACGGGGGAGCAATGACATGGAAGAGTTCCAAGCAGGAGACAGTGGCTGATTCCACTTGTGAATCAGAGTATATAGCAGCGAGCGAGGCAACAAAGGAGGCTATATGGCTGAAGAACTTCATTGGAGACCTTGGAGTTGTACCAGCTATAAAGGAGCCCATGGAAATTTTCTGTGATAGTGAAAGTGCTATTGCCTTAGCCAAGGAACCAAGGGATCATGGGAGATCCAGACACATTGACAGAAAATATCATTTTATCAGACATCTCATAGAAGAAGGAATCCTCATGGCAAAGAGGGTATCATCAGATGAGAACCCAGCAGATCCCCTCACGAAGGGACTGAGTAGGGTTAAGCATCTCCAGCATGCTCGGAGCATAGGGCTGAAGGATGATATTAGTTTTAGTAGTTAGATAATTTTGAAATTTGTAAAGTGTAATTGACATTTGATGATGAATAAAAGTTGTGTTTATTTATGAGTAAAGTGTTGCTATCACTTGTCAATCGTTTACTATAATTTCTTTTGCATGTTTTGACTTCCAGAATATTATGTTCAGTTTTACATTTTATTCAAATTTTCCACAGTCGGTCATATGTTGGAAGTAGATATGAAGTAAGACTGTCATGATTGGTTACAGAGGTCTAAGGTGTTGTACATGGCTACAGCAATCATGAATGCTCATAAGTTCTGAGTATTGGAATCAACCCACGCTCACTGGAATCACTTCATGGAATTTTATCTCGAGTGATCGTGAGACGGTAATGTCATATAAGTCTTCAAACCTAGAGATATGATTTGTTGCCTATGAATTGGTTATGCATTGATTGTACGAAAATGCATTGGTAACTTGATGTTATAAGATGTGCTTTTGTGTATGATTCAACTAATAGTAGAACAAACATAAGAGTTGAAGTTTATCTGTTCCTTCTTGGATTAGAAGTTGATATCTGGGACCCTCGATGATTTTGTTTTGACCCATGTACCGCGACCGGTCAGAACCTAATCGATGTGTTCAATTTAGTTCTTTGTCAAACAAATCAAAAATCGGGAAACAAACTGTTGGACAATAAGTAAGACATTGTTCCATGTAATTGTCTGGCTGATATCTAGAACAGAGGATTATATGATCACTTATCTTAAATGGTGTATCAACATCTTCTCAGTTCCGAGAGACCTTGAAAGAGCTACGATTGCCGATTGGTTCCTGAAGTATTGCAGTTATAGTTATTAGACTTATGCAAGTCGGAGACTGTTGGATAAGGTGTCTAAGTCCATAACTATTTCTGGTATGTACTTGACCCGACCCGACATGGTCCATTTGGGTTGCATGGCACCATGCAATTGGATAAACTAAATGAGAGAAATAACACATATGGTTATTAATATATTATAAGTTCTAATATATTAATAATATTATTTAATTAGTTTTCATCAAGAATTAATTTAGAATTAATTAAGTGATCAAAAGGATAACTAATTAAATAGATGGGTAGATTATGTAAATCTTCCATATCTTATATAGTGGGCTAAAAGGCTCCATGGTGGGTTCCACCCATAGGATGCTCCACGGATGCTCCATAGAGTTAACCCATGGATTGGGAAATGAAGAGTCATGTTACATTAGGGCTTTACGTAATGCAACACACTATATAAGGACCATGTCTCTCCCCAAAATCGGATACACTAGAGAAACAAGAGGGCTTGTCCAATTTTGAGTGTGTTAGAGTATTCTCTCAAGTTTATACTTTGCATTTGGTGTTGTGTGAAGCATTTGAGGCATCACACTTGAGGTGCTAGGCTCACAAGGTTTCAAGGAACACTTCCATGAACAAGGTATGTAGTTCTATCATTTATACAAAGAAAAATTGTTCCCCATGTATGCTAGATAGGTGCATAACCTTGAAAAAACAACTTTGCATGATAATTAGACAAACATAGATCCAAGGTTATTAGGGTTGCATGTGCACTTAGGAAGTGTTAGAATGCTCAAAACCCATCAAAGATGTCTTCAAAACCTTCTTAGTTTGTACAAGGTTTGAGATATGGGCTTCTTTTTCAATTCCATAGCCCCAAACAGTTATTGGTAATGAATCCCGACTCATCATAGACCGAACCATTCCTAACAAAGTTCGATTTCTCCTTTCAGAAACACCATTCAATTAAGGTGTCCTTGAAGAAGCGATATGCAAAACTATTCTACAATTTATAAAATGATCATAGAACTCGATACTAAGGTATTCCCCTCCCTTATCAGATAGGAGAACCTTTATCTTCCTACCCAATTAATTATCCACCTCGTTTTGATACTATTTGAACATTTCAAATGTATTTGACTTATGTTTAATCAAATAAACATAACCATATCTGCTAAAATCATCAGTAAATGTAACATAGTAATGTCTACCATCCCTTATGGCAATATTGAAGGGTCTATACACATCAATGTGTATGAGATCTAATAATCCTTCACCTTTTTCACAAGTTCCTATGAATGGTGACTTTTTCAACTTACCTAACAAAGAAGATTATCATACATCATCCGATTTGAGGTTGAATGATTCCAAAATTCCTTCTGATTGGAGATTGGTGATGCGTTTCTTATTTTATATGGCCAAGGCGACAATACCATAAGTACAATTTGTCTAAACTATTATAGGAATCAATATTTAAGTTAATTTTTCTATTATTATTAGAAACACAAATAACACTTTCAAACACATCATTACAAGGATAAGTGTTAGATGCCATTTTACGCATCTTATAGGATACTTTTTATTATAATTTAACATCATATTTTGTACATTTGCATGTGATTTATTTAAATACTATTCAGCTCATGTCTTTGGTTAGAATTCCTATCATGCTCATGTTTTTATGCCAATTTCAGATAGTTCGAGTGGAACAGTGTTTTGGGAGCAGTTGGATGCATATTTAGAGCCTAAATGGAATTGGAACTAAAGGATATATTTAGGAATTCTTGAAAGGTTGTTTTTTCAAGAATCATTCGATCGAATTGATCATGCAAAGATAGATTCTACAATCTGAAGCTAAAGGATGTCGCTGGCAGCTTTGACCCCTTGTCAGTATTTTGACCGTATCTCATGAACCGTAACTTCGATTGACTAGATTAAAAATGTTATGAAAACTATACATAATTTCCAACGATTTTAATGTTTTTGAGAAAGGCCAAATTTGTTGGATTAGGTGTTTAATGTTGGATTAGTGTCTAAGTCCATAACTATTTTGGTATGTACTTGACCCGATGGTGCATGGTCCTTTTGGGTTGCCTTCACCAAAGCAACTTGATAGGATGAATAATGGAGAGAAAGGATTAAATATGATTTATTAATATATTATGAGAATAATATATTAAAGGAGAAATCATATTCTTTAATTAATATGAGTCAAGAATTAATAAGATTTAAATTTGTGGCTAAAAAGACATTAATTAAACGTAAGGGACTTGAACTGTCAATTGTATGATAGTTGAATATTGAGCTAATGGACTCCATATTAAAGGAGTGGACGAATTCTATGGGGAAACCCATTAGAAATCGTCCCAAGGCCTTTAAGGAAGGAGCCCATGGGTTGCTTAGAGCTTAAGCATCCAAATTAGGGTTTCCTTGTTAGATAACCCTAACAGCCTCACTATTGAAAGAACCCTTATGCCCCAAAAAGTGGAGTACTAGTCTTCTAGGGTTTTGGACGATTTTGGGCAGCCTCCTTCTCTTCTCTTCTTCATCCTCTTGCTATTGGTGTTTGTGAACCATTAAAGGAGTGACATTTGTGACTCTAAGCTTTCTAAAGTCAATACAAGAAGGAATTGAGATTGTTATTACTATATAACAATCAAGGTATGATCTAAACCCTTATTCATATGTTAGATTGATTAGATCTAGGGTTTTAAGTGTTGGATTAAAAGCATGTACAATAGAGAAACCTAGATCCAAGCTTTAGGGTTTGCATGAGCACATAGGATGTATTTTGGCTAAAACCCATCATCTAAGCCCATAACTATTATTGGTATGTATTCGACCCGAGAGTAGCATGGTCCATTTGGGTTGTATATCATCAGGACAATTTGTTAGGATGGACTTTTGAGAGAGGGTTATTTATGGTTTATTAATATATTATAAGTTATAATATATTAATATGAAATGATATGTTCTAATTGGTATTAATCGAGAATTAATTTGGAATTAATTTAGTAGTCAAAAGAAACTAATTAAATCTATGGGGACTAATTATGATAATTAGTTATATTTATATGTGTTGGGCTTATGATCCATGTTGGACCAAGTTTATGTATGGATACATAAAGAGTTGGGCCACATGAACCATTGATCATAAAACTCATGGGTATGGATTTGGGTTATATCCATGACCTTAGAAATCCCACATATAAATAGATACTTCATTGCCAAAATCGCCACTAGTATCTTCTTGGAGTTCATGGTGTCTTTTGTGTGCATGGAGTTCTCTATCAATTTCATCCTTTGTCCATGGTGTGTTGTGATTCCATTTGAGGCTTCCACACTGTGACAACCCCAAATCTATTGCCGTTACAAATCCCATCATCACTAACGGAATACGTCGCTATATGTATATTTTCTGTAATATTTGGAGTCGTCAATAAACAATTATCTAATTATTTATATGTCTTGATATAATCATAGTAAATATAACTTGTATGTGTTAACCCCGTTTAACCAAATAGAGTTATATTACTTTTCAACCACTTCACCCGGGTAAAAAGTTTTAACCCCGTTAAACTTTAGCATCGGGTAGCCGTGTATCGGGTGCAATACCCAAGACATATATGAACAAATGGGCACTACATTTAAGCTCTTTTACCACACCTTCACTCTCTTTCACTACTTTCTCTCTCTAGACCCGAACCCGACTCCAAAACCGCAAATTCCGGCTTCCAAACGTAAGGATTTATTCCCTATCTTATTCTAAACATACTTCATAGTAATTAGAGGCCAAAAATCATAGAAAACAAGGATCAAAAGGGAGTTTACGGCCTAAGAAGCCCCTTAGGCCGTAAACACCTAAAAACTTGCCAAAAGTCCCGTTTTTCCTTCCTTTAAGCTCATATACTAGTTAAGGGATTTACCTAGGGGAGTTTGGACATTAAAACATAAAGAGTTGTGGCCTAAAGAGGAGTTTACGGCCCAAGCTTATGCTTAGGCCGTAAACACCCAAAAATCTTGGATTTATGTCCCAAAAACTCATCTAGGGTGTTTAGTAATTTAGCCTTGACACTAGGAAACGTTTAAGTACATCAAACAACACCAATTGAGGACAAGAAGTGGAGTTTATGGCCAAGCCTAAGCTTGGGCCGTAAACACCCAAAAATTTATGTCAAACAAGTCCCAAAACTTATCTAGGGCATGTAAGGAAATTAACTAAGGCCCTAGGAAGTGTGTTGTACCATTAAACATCTCATTTTGATGCCAAATGAAGAGTTTATGGCCAAGGCTATGCTTGGGCCGTAAACTCCCCAATATTTATGCCAAAATGTCCCAAGACTCCTTATAAGGCCTTCTAGTATTATTCTAAGATGAAGGAAGGGGTGTTGTACCATTTAAACAAACATTTTGAGGGATTAAAATGAGTTTACGGCCTAAGAACAAGCCTTGGCCGTAAACTCCCCAAAATGTCACCAAATGAGAGTTTAAACCCTCCATATTAGTTCAAGACACTTGTTAGTAAATTAGGGAAGTGAAATAAGGCATTAAACTTGCATTTTGGAGGACCACATGAGCTTACGGCCAAGCCTAGGGGGCTTACGGCCGTAAACTCCAAGGGAGTGAGCTCATGGACCCTCCCGTAAATCATTCTTGGCCTTGTACCACTCTCGGGAACCCCCTTCTAGGCCCAAAAAACCCCGAAACAATGCTAGAATGTCCAAATACTATAATGAAAAGCATAAGATGATTAACTTCTTGTAAAATACATATTTCATATGACATTAGGGTCCTAAAAGGTGCTCAAGTCGTTAATTGGTACCAAACGCTCGACCGACACTTTTACCCGATTTACCTGATTCGCCCGATTTACGCGATTTCAGGTGAGTTCATACCCCTTTAATGAACCTTTCAAATGTTTTAAATGTTTTAGGGGGGAGATACAAGTTGCTTATATATGTTTATGGAAAGTTTTACAGAACAATTTTTCCATGTTACGAGGATTAATCACATGTGATTCACTATCCTTAGTTCAAATCACATGTGATTTATCACTATGCCTTATAAACAAATTTATACATTTTCAAAACTATTTTTGGACAAGCAAGCCATATTTTAAATGTTCTTTTGGTAAATACTTTATTAAATCAATTTACTTATAAAATGTAACCATTCTGATATATTTATATAAGTAAGACTTGGAGGACTTAGGACCGATATCTCGCCTTATTTCCTGTTCTTGTTTGATTGTGGGCTTAGGGTAGTAGTTATCCGTCCGACTGTCGTTGATTTCTTAGTTATATAACTTGTATATTAGTATGGGACACGAATGTTTCTCTTTTCACTAAATACTAAAGTCACTAACATGTCAAGACCCATCCACACTAAGTTAACTATAATAGGTATAGTAAATGTTGCTACTGCTAATGCTCGTTAGAGTCGCTACTCTTTACGCTATAATACTCACCATTACCAGACAATACACTAGTAAGAGAATACCCTATGATCAATACTAAAATATTTCTACACTATAACAAAAGAGAAAACACTAAACAAACAATAATATACTAACCCACTACGAGTTACTCTATTCGCTACCCACTACGCCCGGAGTTTTCCGACTGGAAGACGACACTACATGTATGGATCTATACGGGGCAGACACTATTATATCCCGACTGTTAATTTCAGTCCGCGTCGTGCAGGCCCAGGGATGCCACTACTTCACTATACTGTGCGTGACTGGGAAGGTCATGGGATCCTCTATTATCCTCACTATTAGTAATATGCAAGGAATACACTATAACTACTCTAAAATACTACATTAAACACTAAACTACATCCCGAAGTAAGTAAGTATCTAACACTAAAGGGAGCTTGCACCTCTATCACTGATTATGGGCTTAACCTATTCTATCACCTTACTATTTGGGGATTTCTAATATAGTTTTACATTAAACTGTTTTCAAACATGGAGAAGGCATACTTTTCATACATTATACTTACAATTTATTTTATGGAAAATATAGGACTTCTAGGCTTTCTACTGCTTATGAATATAAATAGCACATTTTTCGCACTATTGCTTTTATACAAAAACTCACACTAAACTCTTATGAACTCACCAGCGTTATGCTGATATTCGTTTTCAAAATAACTTGTATCTTCAGGTCAAAGATAGACAGGTACAGACGCAGCATTTTTGGAGAAGGTGGAGCATACAAGACCCATCTCTTATTTTTGAATTACTTTTGGTGTTTGTTGAACAATATAAAACACTCTTGTACTTAACTTCACTATGTAAATGAAATGGTTGTATGTTTCTTGTTTTTACTATTATGCAACTGTGATGATACTGTACATGACGTCCTCCACCCCGAAACGTATTCCGCCGTTATCGGTTTTGGGGTGTGACAGATTGGTATCAGAGCATTGTTTATAGTGAATCAAGTATATCAAACTATAAAAGCTATACGAACTATAAATACTTCGGGACTAAAACACTCTGACCAAAAATATATACTGTTAAGTATCTAAAAGATCTAACTAAGTATATATATATATATATATATATATATATATATATACACACACACATCACTATAAAACACCGAAGTCAGTATCATCCTAGAACAGAACGAAAGCATTAAGATTGTGGGACAACACAATTGGGTTTAGAGACATATAGTCACATTCAGGGTGATGTAGCCTGATCAACTACGTTTTCCTGAGAGTGACTAGCATGTGCCTAAGTTTGGTTGTGATGTTGCAACAAGTCTAAAACTTACCAACAATATCATAATAACGCTACCATAAGAATACTATAGGAGTATTCTGTATCTCTAGATTATACGTATGTGATAACAAAAAGGGGTCGTTACTAGTAGGAAAATAGTTGCTAAGTGGATACATCACGATTACATGTGATTAGGGCGTTATAGACTCAGAATCTGCAGCCTTTGCTTCATTCCCTGTTCTTGTTTGATTGGGGGTCTGAAATTGGGGTGGTTTATTCGGAGGACTATCTTGCTTCGGTTACATGTAATCGGTATGCACTATGCAAGTATTGGGTCGACTAATAATGATTCATCCTATAAGTATCTTAGAATAGTACGTCTATTAATCCTCTTTTCCCCTTTTCTCGCGTAGATAGCATGGCTGGCTTCCACCTACCCGGCGATCCGTACTTTCTGAATCAGGGCAATGGAGGATGGCTCGAAGAGGAGTCAGACGACGATCACCCGATTCCTTTGGATGATCATCATGCTGAAGGCTTCTCGGATAGCTCGAGCTCCGAGCCAGAAGTCAAACCAACCTCCTGAAGCCCCGAACCCTAACCCTCGTCCAACATTTCAGGGCCCCACCCCTATGTGGGCAATATCCTTGCACCGATGGAGCGAGGAGCAGGGTCAGCCCTTGCCTTACAATGGAGACCGAAGCTTCTACAACATAGGCGAAGGAGGATCAGCGGATCGGGTTCTGCCCATCATGATCCGAAGGATTGCCAGGAATGTTGAGCAAAGTCAAGCTGCTATTGGTCGAGTTGTAGAAGTGGATGCCAACTCAAATCTCAACACTATTCGTATCCGTCAGCTCGAAGAAGCCATGGACGGGACAAGGAGGACCAACGAGGCTCTGCAGCATCAGCTGGCTGCATCCCGAGTTGAAGTTAGGGAACTCCGAGCACGCCAAAGGACTCATGAGCGACACCTTCAAGAAGTTATGTGTCAACTAGCGGATCTGAGGATTCGCCCAATAAGCAACCGTCGCCAGTACAAGACGTCTAGTTACCTCACTCTTTTGTTTAAAGGACTAGCCTTTTATCTCTATGTTCCGTAGGTCTCTTGTCTATAAACATTCCTAGTTTAAAAGTACTCTAGTTGAACCTCTAAACTGCCAACATTTTCTCTATGGTATGATGTAAGACCTACTGCTAGGTCAATTTTCATGAACTTGTGTTGCATCATTAATACCATTATATTGGCAGTTGATTACTCTCTTGCTATGACTCTCATACTGATCTTGGATTATGTTGATTTAATCCATGAAACACTCTGTTCATATTTGCAATAGGCTCTTACTATTGCTATCATTTCTATGGTTTTCCAGTGAAGGATGCCTCCTAGAAAGCGTCCAAACCGAGGAAGACCAGCTACTCAAACCCCTCCCCCACCACCTCCTCCTCCTCAGTTCGATCCGGTGTTGTTCCAAACGGCTGTGACTGCGGCTGTAACAGCAGCCATGGCCCAAATGAACTCGGGTGATGCGAGCGGTGGGAATTCTAGATTTGGTGAAGTCCACCAACGAGTGCAGGGATGCACTTATAAGGACTTCATGAGTTGTAAACCTGCCTTCTTTGATGGTACCGGAGGGATCCTGGCATTGTCCCAATGGTTCGAAAGAACCGAAGCTGTATTCGAGATGTGCTCTTGTCCCGAAGAGAGCAAAATCAAGTTCGCTACTGCTACCCTCACTAACAGGGCCTTGTCATGGTGGAATGGCCATGTCAACGCACTCTCCTTGGTCACAGCCAATGCCATGGGCTGGGACACTCTAAAAGATCTTATGAGAGGAGAGTACTGCCCTAGGGGCGAAGTTCAGAAGCTTGAGGAAGAACTCTGGAACCTCAAGATGAAGGGGACCGACATAACGGCTTATACGGCCAGGTTTTGCGACTTGGCGGCTATGTGTCCCAACATGATCCCCTCTGAAAGCAAGAAGATTGAACGATACATCTGGGGTTTAGTGCCCCCGTATCGAGGAAATGTTCTGGCCTCACGCCCTACCACTTTTGACAGCGCCAAGGAATTGGCCCAGAGTTTGATCAACCATGAAATCTCCTCCACTCCAGCAACAACAACCACAACAACCACTGCACCATCCGGATCGTCTGACAGAAAAAGGAAACGATAGGATAAGAAGAAAGGCAAGAAAACTCAAACCGCCTCCAAGGACCAGCAAATTGTGGCGGTCCATGCTGCCACCACCCCAGCCGCACTAGCTGCTCCAGCCCCACCAAAAGCTTACAGTGGAAACTTGCCTAAGTGTCCCAAGTGCCCTTTCCACCACAACGGCCCTTGCCGTGAATTACAGTGTTCCAACTGCGATCGAAAGGGCCATACTGTCCGATTTTGCAAGGCCCCTCCCAAACCTATCACACAGGTTCCTGGTACGGGAGTGACCCCAACTTGTTATGGCTGCGGTGAAGCGGGCCATTTTAAGAAGAACTGTCTGAAGACTGCAAATGCTGGGGGAACTGGAAGGTTACTCGCTATCGGTCACAATGAGGCGGTAGCTGATCGTACGGTGGTCACGGGTACGTTTCTTCTCAACAACTCTTATGCCTGTGTCTTATTCGATAGTGGTGCAGAAAGAAGCTTCATAAATCAAAACTTTAAACACTTACTCAAACAAACCCCTCAACCACTAAAAGAAACATTCGTCGTAGAAATGGCTAATGGGAAGACAGAAAGCTCTAATGAAATCTATATAGGTTGTACTCTCACGTTAGATGATCACCCCTTTTTAATCGATCTTATACCAGTCTCAATCAAAAATTTTGATGTCATTGTTGGTATGGATTGGTTAAGTCTTCACTACGCCGATATCCTATGCTCTGACAAAGCCATTCGCCTGAACCTTCCGAATCGCAAAACCCTATTGATATACGGAGATAAGCCAAGTACGAGCCTTCGTATCATCTCTAGTATCCAGGCTCAGAAATACTTGCGCAAGGAATATCGCGCCTTTCTTGCTCACGTTGTCGACACTAACCAGAAATCAAAAGATCCAAAAGACATTCTGGTAGTATGTGATTTCCCTGATGTGTTCCCGGAGGTTCTTCCAGGCCTACCTCCCAAACGACAGGTTGAATTTAGAATCGACCTAATCCCAGGAGCTACCCCCGTAGCTAAGTCGCCCTACCGTCTAGCGGCCGCCGAAATGCAAGAACTCTCCGGTCAACTCAAAGAACTGCTCAGCAAGGGCTTTATAAGACCAAGCTTCTCACCTTGGGGAGCTCCGGTCTTGTTCGTGAAGAAAAAGGACGGATCGTTTCGAATGTGCATCGATTATAGGGAACTCAATAAACTCACGGTAAAAAATCGCTATCCTCTCCCTCGTATCGACGATCTATTCGACCAACTCCAAGGAGCAAGTTACTTCTCCAAGATTGATCTTAGATCCGGGTATCATCAGTTACGGGTGCTTGAGGAAGATGTCCCGAAGACAGCCTTCCGAACCCGATACGGGCATTTTGAGTTCGTAGTGATGCCCTTTGGGCTGACTAACGCCCCCGCGGTATTCATGGACTTGATGAATAGGGTATGTCGTCCATATCTAGATCAATTCGTCATCGTCTTTATTGATGACATACTTGTCTACTCCCGGAGCGAGGAAGAGCACATAAATCATTTACGATTAGTCCTGGAAACGCTGCGATCCGAGAAGTTGTATGCGAAGTTCTCTAAGTGTGAGTTTTGGATCCGAAGAGTTGAATTCTTAGGGCACGTGGTCAGTGAAGACGGAATCCACGTGGACCCCTCCAAAATTAAAGCTATTGAGAACTGGTCAGCACCGAAGACGCCTACAGAAATTTGTCAATTTCTAGGCCTCGCTGGCTACTACCGCAGATTCATCCAAAATTTCTCTCGAATTGCGAAGCCTCTCACTATGCTAACTCAGAAGGGTGTATCATTCGACTGGGAAGAGAAACAGGAGAAGTTATTTCAGACCCTGAAGCGAGCCCTATGCACCGCACCAGTATTATCCCTTCCCGAAGGGACAGAAGATTTCGTCGTATACTGTGATGCATCCAATCAGGGGCTCGGTTGTGTCTTGATGCAACGAGGCAAGGTTATCGCCTATGCCTCGAGACAGCTAAAGAACCATGAAGTGAACTACACTACTCACGACGTCGAGTTAGGAGCAGTCGTCTTCGCACTAAAAATCTAGAGACACTACTTGTATGGGACGAAGACCGTGGTGTACACTGATCATAAAAGCCTCCAACATATACTGAACCAAAAAGAACTCAACATGAGACAGCGTCGATGGGTCGAGCTACTTAACGATTACGACTGTGAAATTAGATATCATCCGGGGAAAGCCAACGTAGTAGCTGACGCCCTGAGTAGAAAGGAATATTCCGGTCGAAGGACCAAGTCGTTGAAAATGACTATCCATTCGCATCTATCCACACAGATCAAAGAGGCTCAGCTAGAAGCCTTAAAGCCCGAGAACGTGATAGGAGAATCCCTGCGCGGAATGGATAAAAATCTGGAGGTTAAGGGTGACGGAGCCTACTACTTCATGGACCGAATCTGGACTCCACGCCATGGAGGTTTCAGAGACTTGGTTATGAAGGAAGCACACAACACTCGTTACTCCGTTCACCCGGGTTCAGATAAGATGTATCTGGATCTCAAAAAGCTATACTGGTGGTCGAACATGAAAGCGGAGATCGCTACCTTTGTAAGTAAGTGTCTTACTTGCGCGAAGGTCAAAGTCGAATATCAAAAGCCTTCAGGACTCCTCCAACAACCGGAGGAACCAGAATGGAAGTGGGAGCGAATCATAATGGACTTTATCACCAAGCTGCCCAAGACAGCAGGTGGATTAGATACCATTTGGGTCATCGTTGACAGGTTGACCAAGTATGCACACTTTCTACCCATCAAGGAGACGGACAAGATGGAGAAGCTCACTAGAACATATATAAAAGAAATAGTGCGACTACATGGCGTCCCTATATCTATTATATCAGACAGAGATAGTAGATTCACCTCTAGATTTTGGCAATCATTGCAAAAGGCACTAGGGACGAGGCTGGACATGAGTACAGCCTACCATCCGCAGACTGACGGACAAAGTGAGAGGACGATCCAAACCTTAGAAGACATGCTGCGAGCTTGTGTGATCGACTTTGGGAAATCGTGGGATACACACTTCCCTCTTGTGGATTTTTCCTACAACAATAGTTATCATACGAGCATCAAGGCAGCTCCATTCGAAGCCCTCTACGGCCGGAAGTGCAGATCCCCTTTGTGCTGGGCTGAGGTGGGAGACACTCAGTTAGCTAAAGGACGAGTACCTGACAGTGCCCTCACTGGTCCGGAGATCATTCGAGAGACGACCGAGAAGATTGTGCAGATACGTGAACGACTAAAAGCCGCTAGGGATCGGCAGAAAAGCTACGCCGACAAACGAAGAAAACACTTGGAATTCTAGGTGGGAGACCGAGTCCTTTTGAAGGTCTCGCCCTGGAAAGGCACGATACGCTTCGGAAAGCGTGGAAAGTTAAACCCAAGGTACATAGGGCCTTTTGAGATTCTCGCCAGAATCGGCCCTGTAGCTTACAAACTAAACTTACCCCACGAGCTAAGTGACATACATCCTACCTTCCACGTCTCAAACTTGAAGAAATGTCTGTCTGACGAGACTCTCGTGATTCCTCTCGACGAGATCGAGGTCAATGAGAGCCTCAACTTCGTGGAAGAGCCTGCGGAGATTATGGATCGTGAAGTAAAACGAACGAAACAAAGCCGCATCCCAATTGTGAAGGTTCGGTGGAACGCCAAGCGAGGACCGGAATTCACTTGGGAGCGCGAGGACCAAATGAAACTCAAATATCCCCATCTCTTCGCTTAGTAGTATTGTAATTCCTATCTGTATGAATTCTAAATTTCGGGACAAAATTCACCTAATGGGGGTATGATGTGACAACCCCAAATCTATTGCCATTACAAATCCCATCAACACTAACGGAATACGTCGCTATATGTATATTTTCTGTAATATTTGGAGTCGTCAATAAACAATTATCTAATTATTTATATGTCTTGATATAATCATAGTAAATATAACTTGTATGTGTTAACCCCGTTTAACCAAATAGAGTTATATTACTTTTCAACCACTTCACCCGGGTAAAAAGTTTTAACCCCGTTAAACTTTAGCATCGCGTAGCCGTGTATCGGGTGCAATACCCGAGACATATATGAACAAATGGGCACTACATTTAAGCTCTTTTACCACACCTTCACTCTCTCTCACTACTTTCTCTCTCTAGACCCAAACCCGACTCCAAAACCGCAAATTCCGGCTTCCAAACGTAAGGATTTATTCCCTATCTTATTCTAAACATACTTCATAGTAATTAGAGGCCAAAAATCATAGACAACAAGGATCAAAAGGGAGTTTACGGCCTAAGAAGCCCCTTAGGCCGTAAACACCTAAAAACTTGCCAAAAGCCCCGTTTTTCCTTCCTTTAAGCTCATATACTAGTTAAGGGATTTACCTAGGGGAGTTTGGACATTAAAACATAAAGAATTGTGGCCTAAAGAGGAGTTTACGGCCCAAGCTTATGCTTAGGCCATAAACACCCAAAAATCTTGGATTTATGTCCCAAAAACTCATCTAGGGTGTTTAGTAATTTAGCCTTGACACTAGGAAACGTTTAAGTACATCAAACAACACCATTTGAGGACAAGAAGTGGAGTTTATGGCCAAGCCTAAGCTTGGGCCGTAAACAGCCAAAAATTTATGTCAAACAAGTCCCAAAACTTATCTAGGGCATGTAAGGAAATTAGCTAAGGCCCTAGGAAGTGTGTTGTACCATTAAACATCTCATTTTGATGCCAAATGAAGAGTTTACGGCCAAGGCTATGCTTGGGCCGTAAACTCCCCAATATTTATGCCAAAATGTCCCAAGACTCCTTATAAGGCCTTCTAGTATTATTCTAAGATGAAGGAAGGGGTGTTGTACCATTTTAACAACCATTTTGAGGGATTAAAAGGAGTTTACGGCCTAAGAACAAGCCTTGGCCGTAAACTCCCCAAAATGTCACCAAATGAGAGTTTAAACCCTCCATATTAGATCAAGACACTTGTTAGTAAATTAGGGAAGTGAAATAAGGCATTAAACTTGCATTTTGGAGGACCACATGAGCTTACGGACAAGCCTAGGGGGCTTACGGCCGTAAACTCCCAAGGAGTGGCCTTTGGGCCGTAAACTCCAAGGGAGTGAGCTCATGGACCCTCCCGTAAATCATTCTTGGCCTTGTACCACTCCCGGGAACCCCCTTCTAGGCCCTAAAACCCCGAAACAATGCTAGAATGTCCAAATACTATAATGAAAAGCATAAGATGATTAACTTCTTGTAAAATACATATTTCATATGACATTAGGGTCCTAAAAGGTTCTCAAGTCGTTAATTGGTACCAAACGCTCGACCGACACTTTTACCCGATTTACCCGATTCGCCCGATTTACGCGATTTCAGGTGAGTTCATACCCCTTTAATGAACCTTTCGAATGGTTTAAATGTTTTAGGGGGGAGATACAAGTTTCTTATATATGTTTATGGAAAGTTTTACAGAACGATTTTTCCATGTTACGAGGATTAATCACATGTGATTCACTATCCTTAGTTCAAATCACATGTGATTTATCACTATGCCTTATAAACAAATTTATACATTTTCAAAACTATTTTTGGACAAGCAAGCCAGATTTTAAATGTTCTTTTGGTAAATACTTTATTAAATCAATTTACTTATAAAATGTAACCATTCTGATATATTTATATAAGTAAGACTTGGAGGACTTTGGACCGATATCTCGCCTTATTTCCTGTTCTTGTTTGATTGTGGGCTTAGGGTAGTAGTTATCCGTCCGACTGTCGTTGATTTCTTAGTTATATAACTTGTATATTAGTATGGGACACGAATGTTTCTCTTTTCACTAAATACTAAAGTCACTAACATGTCAAGACCCATCCACACTAAGTTAACTATAATAGGTATAGTTAATGTTGCTACTGCTAATGCTCGTTAGAGTCGCTACTCTTTACGCTATAATACTCACCATTACCAGACAATACACTAGTAAGAGAATACCCTATGATCAATACTAAAATATTTCTACACTATAACAAAAGAGAAAACACTAAACAAACAATAATATACTAACCCACTACGAGTTACTCTATTCGCTACCCACTACGCCCGGAGTTTTCCGACTGGAAGACGACATTACATGTATAGATCTATACGGGGCAGACACTATTATATCCCGACTGTTAATTTCAGTCCGCGCCGTGCAGACACTATGATTGTATGTTTCTTGTTTTTACTATTATACAACTGTGATGATACTGTACATGACGTCCTCCACCCCGAAACGTATTCCGCCGTTATCGGTTTTGGGGTGTGACACACACTATTGGGGCTAAGCTCTTTAAGGCTAAATACACCAAGACTTCAAGCTCCATCAAAAGGTATGTTATGCTAACTTGTATCTTATATGGTTTATGTTAAATACATGCTAGTAGTAAGATTAATACCTTGGAAACCCTTTGCATGTATAATTAGTGAAAACATAGATCCAAGGTAGGGTTGTATGTGCACCATAGGACGTTGTAGTATTCCAAAACCCAACAAAATATGCTATTAAGTAACCCAAAAATTCGATCGCATGTATTATTGCATGTTTTTCTTGCGATCACATGTTTGCCACAAAGCTTCCCAAGGTCAAATAAGTCGTCTGGAAGTCATATGAAGTAAAATCTCAATACATGTGATCACAACTTCCCTCTATGCAATCGCAACTGTGCCAAAATAAAGCCAGAAAGCATCCTACTTCATAAAAAAAGCTCCTGACGTGTTTTCTTGAAAACTTGCGATCGCAGCCTCAGTGCATGCGATCGCATGTTATTAGTTTCTTGTTCCGGAAGCCTCCACATAGAGTATAAATACAACCGTCATAATCAGTTGTAAGGGTTGGACAATTCCACACAAAGAAATCCAATTCTGAAGGCAATTTTTGAATTCTTTCAGTGACTTTCGATCTGAAGACTACGACTCATCTCATCTGTTTACTTTATCTAGATTATTTAGTAAATGTTTCTTTTACCTAGTTGAACATCGTTTTTGGCAATGTCTGGCTAAACTTTGGTTTTCAGTTCTGCGTACACTAGTACTTTTAATGTTATTAGTTTTCAGATCTGATTTTTGTTTTGTGTTTCTATCTAGATTTTCCAGTCTTGAGCTTAATGAACGTTTGGTTTTAAATTCTTGTTAGTCCGATCACCTAGCTGGGGTTTTATCATTGCAGTTAATCTGTTAATAGAATCCGTAGTTGTTCTTGTCAACTGGTAAAAGTAACAAGTAATAAATCGGTTCCGTGTTTGGGATTTGACTTTATTATAAACTGAAAAAATCACACCTTTATGCTTCCGAGCTTGTGAAATGTATTGGCTATTGTTGGGAAATTTACACATAACGTAATGCAATTTTTCTTATTTAATTAAGAGCTTATTTAATTGAACAGTAAAAAGTTAGGGTTATTTCAAAGAGTTTGTTTTGGTGAACTAATTTAGGTAAAAGAGATTATACTATAGCTTGTTAGTTTTTCTCAGTACCACTTTAGATAGAACGCATCACAAATAATTAGATTTGGGTTAGTTGCATGATTAGGAAAGTCAAAGTACAACTAAAATTGTTTTCTATACTGATTTTCGTTTAATTTTAAAATCACTTTAAATTTTTGTTTTTAGATTAATTCAAATTCCCCTTTTATATTTTATCTTTCTTGACTAGAAAATGTTGCTGCAAAAAGGCATTGACCATTAGATTGTGTCCCTGAGGATTCGAACCTGCTTCCCTTTTCTATATTTTTTAATGTAACCGGTAGTGATATTTTTATTTGTTTAATATGCGCGCGACGATGTGTTAACAAATTGGCTTCGTTGTTGGGGACACGGTGCTTTCTAATAGTTTTATGCCAAAAAAAATTTCATTCAATACACTTATAACTTTTGATCCAGAAATCGAAAGAACGGCAAGGATACTGAAGAAAGAAGCAGCAAGAATAAAACGATCAGCTGGTTTCTTTGGTTCATCATCCTCTATACCTCCAGAAGCCTGCACACCAAAGGCACACCCTTGTGGAACGAATCAGATCTGTTTATTCTGAAAGTACCCCCCTTCTTCTCCTCAAAACAGCCCTTATAAAATATATTCCCCACCTTCTTCCATCTAATTTGAACTTACTAATTCTTCAAAATTTGAATTTGAAGAATCAGACATGAGTGGAGACGAAGCAAAAAAGACCCTTAGAGAGTGGGCCACTCAAGAAGTCCAATAGCAGCCTCTCTGCATCACTTTTCCGCAGACTAGAAAACAAAGACCCACATAAATCCTCAAGAAATTTTATGTGGTTTGTTTATGAATGAAGCCTCAAACAGTTACTGAAGACCAGATCAAACTAAGGGCATTCCCCTTTTCGTTTCAAGATTCAACAAGGGAATGGTTATATGAACTCCCATCTGGTTCGCTCACCACTTGTACCGAGCTCACGAAGCTATTTTTAGAGAAATATTTTCCAAAAATGCGAGTTTCTAGTCTCATAAGAGAAATCCTTGGGGTCAAACAAGGAAAAAGAGAAGATTTACACACTTATAGGAAAGGTTCAAGAAGCTTCTGGTTCGGTGTCCACAACATAGGATCAGTGATTATCAGTTTTACAACTACTTTTTTGAAGACTGGCACCCATGGAGAGGCACCTGATAAATGCTTCCAGTGGTGGTTCCTTGGGTGATACGATGCCAACTGAAATCAGGGAGCTTATCGAAAAGCTAAGGATCAAGTCTAAACATTCTAGAAAAGAAGATGAGTGGTATCCAGATCAACCAAGGGATATCAAGGAAATCAACAATGCTCATATGGAGTCTTAGATATTTGAATTGACAAAAGTTGTTCTGCTCCTGACAAAAGAAAAAGCAGTTGCAAAGAAACCATGTGGTATATGCTTGACGATAGAACATCCAATTAATATGTGTCCAACATTGCAAGAGGATGTTGCTCCAGTCAAAAGCTATCGGAGGATACCGACATCAGAAGACGTATAATCATCCTCCAAATTTTTATCAGAACAACTATCAACAAAGACAACGATTTCAGCCACCACTGGGTTTTTAGCAGACAGACTTTCATCAGAATTCTCATTTTTAGCCCAATTTTAAGAATTTGGATTTTCAGAATCAATCTTCAAATCAGCAACCCAATAGTTCTAGTGTGGCCTTAGAAGATATAGTTAAGAGCCTTGCCACGAGCACCAAAACATTCCAGACAAAAACCAGAGCTAGTATCATCAATCCAGAACAGTAGGTGTCTCAACTTGCCACTTATGTGGGTCGTCTATAGTCTCTGGAAAGTTACCAAGGCACACAGAAAACAATCTGAAGCACAATGTAAGTGCTATTTCCATGAGAAGTAGGAAAACCTATGGAGGCCTAAGCTCATCTAAACCAAAAAACAAGGCTGATGAAGAATTTGAAGAAGTTATTGTTGAAGAATGAAATGTGGAAGAGACAGACGAAAAGTTCAAGCTGAAGAGTTTGAAGAGGTGTTGGTTGAAGAAGAAGCTGACCAAGATAAAGAAAAAGAAACTCCAACACCAGTGAAGCCAATCTGAAAAAATACAATCCTTTACCTCCATTCCGATCGAGACCAAGGATTTCTAAATGCGAAAGAGAGGATGAGGAGATTATGGAAATTTTTCGCAAGGTTGTTGTAACATCCTTAAAATTTCAAAAAAATTTAAACTTTTTCAATCCAACCAAAAATCAAAATTGTTTACATTGTAGTTTCCAATACAAGTTTAACATCAGAGTTTTTCCCAAAATCACAAAACATAATATGAGGAGGTGCACAATCAAGCCTTTGCCTTCCCACGGTCATCTGAGGTACCTGAAACATAACCTAAAACTGTAAGCCCAAAGCTTAGTGAGTTCCCCCAAAGTACCAACACAAAAAATAACACATATATAATAACAACATACTATGGATCCAGTCAACCCTCGGGTTGGAATACACTAGGCCCATCAACCATCGGGTTGGAATGACAACATACTATAGGTCCAATCAACCATTGGCTTGGAATACCCCAAGCCCCTCAACCATCGCGTTGGACTTCCAACATACTATGGGTCCAGTCATCCTCAGGATGGAATGCCCTAGGCCCTCAACCATCGGGTTAGAATGCCCCGACCTATTGGCTTACGCACAAAGTAGTGAAGCCTCAGCCACCGACCAAACATGTGCACATAATACATATAAGCATACTATTAACCAACTGACATACAAATAAATAGATCTTACAGATCACTAAGCATAGCATCATCCTATCTACTACAATACCGATCTAATAGATCTCAATAGTAAAAAACCATGCATAACAAAATATCAATCCATGGGCTGTCATTGGTGCTTTCGACCCGCAAGTACAGTGAGGAAAACCCACCTCACATTGTTGAATCACACTAAAAACCTCCGGCTGCTGGCTCACAAAAATCCCTACACTAATACAACAAAATAATCATCCAGTTAATAATTTGATTACAATCCTTGACCAATAATCCACACTTAGGGTAAATGGCCACTTTACCCTTTCCTTAGACAGGCTAAGACCTAGGCCCAAGTCTTGATCCAAAAAGGCCCAACAATAAGTAATCACTTAAGGCCCATACTTGGCCTAATTTTCCAAATTTGGCCTAACTCCTATTTGGGCCTTACTACAAGGTCCAACACTTCATTTCAACCAAAATAATGATAATCAGATGGACCAATAAGGACCCAAGCATCCAAGCCCAAGGTGGGCCAAAGCTTGAACCCCAAACTTGAAAACTGTGACAACCCGATATTTCGAGTCAATGTAATGTAAAAATCGATCAAAGTTAGGTCAAAATGTAACCTTCCTAAAATCTTATTCGGATTAAATAAAGTAATAGGAATCATATCAAGGTTTGCGTATATAAAAAGAACGTCCAAATCTGACCTCGGACGAGGAAGTTATGAATTTTTGAAGAAATTCCTTAATCACGTCATTTTAATAAATAAATAATAAAAATGATTTCGGAATTTGCCAGCGGAATCTAAACGGAAGTCGTAGATCATGGTCTCACCTTCGCGTGGATATAAAGAACGTCAAAAACGGAGTTCGTATGAGAGAGATATGAATTTTTGAAGTTTATTTAAAATAAATAAGAATTTAATTATAAATTCCCGGTAATATCCGAAGGGGAGTCATCGGATTGGACCGAAGTACGCCCTGCGTACCTTCGTACGCCCCGCGTACTGAGATCGAGGGTCTCGGATCGTCCACGTCGCGCTATCCGAAGAATCTAACCCGTCCGACCCGTCCGAAGCTCCGACCCGTCCGACCCGCTGTCCCGTCCGACCCGCCGTCCCATCCGACCCGCGTACCCAGCAACCCGTCCCATCCGAACCGAGGCAGTCGAGGCTTCGGTCATGCATGACGTACGCGTACGCGCTGCGTACGAGCGTACGCCCCGCGTTCGGAGGCGGTTCAGCCTTCCTATAAATAGGATGCGAGGCTTTCCGAAAATGTTGCTCATTTCTCTCCTCCCTCTCACAACTTTTTCTCGTTTTCCGTGCCCGTTATAACCCGAAGCTCTGGTCTTTTTGCTCAAGTCCCGACGGTCGATTTTACTCCCGAGATTCCCGAGAATCCCGAGAAAAATCCGTTTTCCGAGACGAAACTCTGCCCGGTTTTCCATCTCGCTTTCCTCAATCAATCAAGTGAGTTTCATACTCCTTAATCAACCTGTTAAATATTCTAAATGCTTTTATATGCTTTCAAAAGGGGGGAATACAAGTTAAATACTTATAGTTATTGTTTCAATCACATGTGATTGTACTAATCACATGTGATTAATAACTAGGGAAATCAGTGGTTTTATCACTATTCAAACTATCTATCAAACTGTTTTACTTCTAAATGTTTTCCAAACCCATTTACTTTTCGAATTTACACTGCAACTGTGATTTAAGCAAATGTTCCTTATACTTAAACTGTTTTAATCAAATCTACACCTTCAAATGGTTTTATAGATTGACATCAAGTCAATCTTTCTTTAAAAATAATACTTATGTTTCAAATGCCTTATAAATACTTATTTATGCTTTTATATTTAAAATTGCATGCCCATATATGTATAGACGTATAAATAATGTTTAAAGGACTTAGGAAGGCTATCCACCTTGTTTCCTTTTCCTCGATTTGGATGTGGTCTGATAGGATTTTGGGTGACCATCCGAAGGTCGTTTCCATATTAATCATATATCAAATATACATATATAGACATGAAAGTACTTCCATAATCATATGTACTAAACGCACTGTTAACAAGTTACCATCGGGGTAACACAGAATCATACTATTACAACTGCTAGATCAATGAGTCAGTTCATTCATGAGTCTATACTAGGAAGAGAATATATACAACTATACTACGAGAACATATACAACTATACTAGAACAAGAAACATTTCATCACACATGCAAGAATACGATAACAAATGTGATCCACTGTATCGGAGCATGCCTTAAATGTCATGGCCCGAGTTGTAGCCAGAATTCTCTTGGAGGGAGAGCGTTGAGTTTGCGTATACATCTATACTGGATTGACTATCCTACACCTTGCTGCTAGCTACAGCCGGACCTGCAGGTCTGCGGGTGCCAAACGTCATTCCGTTATTACGACCATTCTTTATGTCGTTGCTATCAGTCGATAGTATGGTGCAATAATCACATTATACCTTAATATAAATCCGGTTTAAGGTAGTAGTAATCAGTACAACAGTAGTTCTTATTATACAAAACTACAGTACTACAATGATTTACCCATTACATATTTTGGTGATAATCTCACTTAAGCATTAATGTACAAACTATATTTTATCAAATGATAGTTATACTTGGGTAATCACACACTTTTACAACAGACGAGTTTACAAAACAGTTAAGCCTTGGTAGGAGGTTACTATTATAGGAAATATAGGATTTTTTGAGAGATTCAAACTTTTGCAAATACTTTTAAACATTTATTTACATTTTTACAAACTTATACATTGGGACAAGTTCAAACGTTTTTGACAATGAACATTGACACTAAAATACTTATGAACTCACCAGCTTAATGCTGATAAACTCTTTCAAAATAACTTGTATTCTCAGGTCATCAGTAGACAGGTACCGATGCCAGCTTTTGAGATGATGGAGCGTACTCAAGACTCATCATTTTGTTATTTTGATTTACGTTATATTTTTGGTGTCTAAAATTTTACAGAACACACATGTATTAAATTTATATATTTAATGCAATGGATGATGTTGTTTGCCTATTTACATTTACTGTGTTGTGATTACCTTACATGACGTCCTCCGCCCCATAACGTTTCCGCCGTTCTTGGTTTTGGGGTGTGACAGATTGGTATCAGAGCATTGTTTATAGTGAATTGAGTATATCAACCCATAAAAGATATACTAAACTATAAACCCATTGGGGATTAAACTCTGACCAAGAGTCTATACTTAAAATAATAAAATATTTAACTAAGTATACTAGTCTGCATTCATACTAAAATAAGTGTCACAATGACAAGAACAAAAGTATTACGATTGTTAAATATCACAAGTGAGCTCGGGGATGTATGGTCAGTCCTGGGAATGGCATAGCCTGATCAACTATGCTGATCCTAGGAGTGATTAGCACATGCCTTAGAATGGTTGTGATAGGTTAACAAGTCTAAAAACTTACCAACAATACCACAAGAAGATCAATAGAATTTAAACTTAAAATACTATAGGAGTATTTTGCGCTACTAGTTACACGTATACTATATTCTTATACCTCTATTCTCGCGTAGATCTTGATGGCTAGATATCCATCATGGCGACCCGTACTTTCCCAATGAAGGCAATGCCGGGTGGATCGATGAAGAGCCCGAAGTTAATCATCCAATCCCTTTGAATGATCACCTCGCAGAAGGCTTTTCAGATGGGTCCGACTCCGAGCCTGAAGTCAACAACCTACCGATTGTAGGTCAAGCCCCGAACAACAACCCTCGACCAGCGTTTCCAGGTCCTACACCCATGTGGGCAAACAACCTGAACCGCTGGAGTGATGATCAGGATCAACCCTTACCATACTTTGGGGACCGAACCTTTTACAACGTCAGCGATGGTGGCTCTACTGACCGAGCTCTGCCTGTCATTATCCGCAGAATAGCTTGTATTGTCGAGCAAGGTAGAGCAGCCGTCGACCGGGTCATAGAGATTGATGCCGACTCAGGTGTCAACACAGTCAGCATCCGCCGTCTTGAAGAAGACATGGAACGGACCCGGAGGACAAATAAAACCCTGCTGTAGCAGTTGGCTGCCTCACGAGCTGAAATATTGGAACTTCGAGCTTGTCAGAGGACTCAGGATCGACCCATTCAAGAAGTGTTTCGTCAAGTATCCGACCGCAGTACTCGCCCGGGATTTTTCCCATCGCCGTTGGTTGATGTCTAGTACATCTCCGTCTTTTAATTAAAGGATAGCCTTTAACATCTGTACTCCAAGTAGCACTTATGTGTAAAATGTTTCTAACTTCCGTACTCAAATTTGAAATCTAAGAACTGTCAAACTTTTCTATATGGTATGATGTATGACCTACTGTTAGGTCGATTTTCACTGAACTTATTACATCGGTAATACCAGTATTTTTGAGATCTATCTATCTGGGAAAAGTCTATACACTTATGCTTTCCTTCAAATATTTCTTATTAAGGTTTCAAACACTCTTTCAACTGTTGGACTATGGTTAGTTAGTCCGTGTGTCACTCTCACGTTGCTTACAAATTGATTCTTACCATCTTTCTTATCTTTATAAACTTTTAGCTGAAGGATGCCTCCTCGCAAGTCTCCCAGGAATAGGAATAATCTTGCACCTCCACCACCTCCTCCGCCTCCGGTCATCGATACTGTAGCCCTGAATGCTGTTGTAGCTGCAGCAGTGGCAACTGCCATGGCTCAGTATCACTCTTCTGATGCCAGCAGAGGTGGAACCCCTGTGGAATCTATTCCGATCGAAATCCCTGTGCGCTCAAGGGAGTGCTCTTACAAGGATTTTACAAACTGCAAGCCGAAGCCTTTCTATGGCACCGGCGGAGTCATTGCTCTCTCGCAGTGGTTCGAGAAGACTGAATCAGTCTTCGAAATCTGTTCATGCCCTGCTGCGTGCAAGGTGAAATATGCCGCCTGCACCTTTGAGGGTAAAGCCCTAACGTGGTGGAACGGCCACGTGAAAGCCCTAACTCTCGTCGTAGCCAACGACATGGGCTGGGAAACAATGAAAGACCTCATGACTGAGGAATACTGCCCGAGGGGCGAGATCCAGAAACTGGAGCAGGAACTCTGGAACCTGTCGATGAAGGGCACCAATGTGGTCGCTTATACTGCCCGATTCAGCGAGCTGGTGGCCCTCTGCCCCAATATGGTTCCCACCGAGGGGAAGAAGATCGAGAGGTACATATGGGGACTAGTGCCTCCGTATCAGGGGAATGTGCTAGCGTCAAACCCCGCTACCTTCGACAGTGCCAAACGATTGGCACAACGACTCATTGACCATGGAGTCAAAACCCCTGCAACCACAACCACCTTAGCCATCCCAGAACCCTCCAAACCCGCCGATACTAAGCGGAAATTCTGGGATGAAAGGAAGAAGCATCAGGCTGCCAAAAAGCAACAATTGGTGGCAATTCATGCCGCAGTAACCCCTACTGCTGCTACTACTGCTCCGGTGAGTCGGTATGCTGGAAGTTCGCCCAAGTGCACCAAATGCAGCTACCACCACAACGGCCCCTGCCGTGAATTGCAGTGCTCTAACTGCAACAGGAAAGGACACACCGTCCGATTCTGTAAGTTCCTGGCACAACCTATCAACCAAGTCCCTGGCCCTGGCGCAAGCCCAACCTGCTATGGATGTGGCGAAGCAGGCCACTTTAAGAGGGACTGCCCCAAAGCGAGGAATGCTGGAGGAGCAGGGAGGGTACTGGCTATAGGCCACGGGGAAGCAGTTGCTGACCCGACAGTAGTAACCGGTACGTTCCTCCTCGATAACTCCTATGCATGCATTCTATTCGATAGTGGAGCGGAGCGAAGCTTCGTAAACCATAAATTTGCTCGCATGCTTAATCAACCACCGCACGCACTCAAAGAACTATTTACAGTAGAAATGGCTAATGGAAAAACTGAAAATACGAGTAGCATATACTTAGGTTGTACCCTAACCCTAGACAACCATTCATTTCCAATCGACCTCATGCCAGTCTCAATAAAAAGTTTCGACGTCATCATTGGCATGGACTGGTTAAGCCTTCATCGTGCCGACATCATGTGCTTCGAGAAAGTAGTCCGTCTAAACCTCTCGTCTAACGAAACTCTTATAGTCTATGGCGACAAACCCGGTGCAAGTCTTCGCATCATATCAAGTATTCAAGCACAGAAATACCTGCGTAAGGAATACCACACTTTCCTTGCTCACGTCGTCGACACGAACCTAGAAACGAAAGAACTAAAGAACCTCCCAGTAGTGAGCGACTTCCCCGACATTTTCCCAGAAGAACTACCCGGATTACCTCCGCAACGACAAGTCGAGTTCAGAATCGACTTAGTCCCAGGAGCTACCCCAGTAGCCAAGTCGCCCTACCATTTAGCACCAGCCGAGATGCAAGAACTCTCTGGTCAACTTAACGAACTGCTCAACAAGGGCTTTATAAGGCCAAGTTTCTCACCTTGGGGAGCACCGGTCTTGTTTGTTAAGAAGAAGGACGGATCCTTCCGTATGTGTATTGACTACAGAGAACTCAACAAACTGACGGTCAAGAATCGTTATCCTCTACCACGCATAGATGATCTATTCGACCAACTGCAAGGGGCGAACTATTTTTCTAAGATTGATCTGAGATCCGGGTATCACCAGTTACGAGTGCTAGAGGAGGATGTGCCGAAGACCGCCTTCCGAACTCGTTACGGACATTACGAGTTCGTGGTGATGCCATTCGGATTGACCAATGCGCCCGCAGTATTCATGGATCTGATGAATAGAGTATGCCGACCCTACTTGGATCAGTTCGTCATCGTTTTCATTGACGACATCCTAATCTACTCCCGAAGTAAGAAAGAACATGGCGATCATCTGCGACAAGTTCTAGGGACATTACGAAAAGAGAAACTTTATGCGAAGTTCTCGAAATGTGAATTTTGGATCCGAAGAGTCGAATTCTTAGGACACGTGGTAAGCGAAGAGGGAATCCACGTGGACCCATCCAAAATTAAGGCCATTGAGAACTGGTCAGCACCGAAGACTCCTACAGAAATTCGTCAATTTCTAGGTCTCGCTGGCTACTACCGCAGGTTCATTCAGAACTTCTCACGAATAGCGAAGCCTCTTACAACCCTAACCCAGAAAGGTGTGGCCTTTGACTGGGAAGAGAAACAAGAAAGAGCGTTCCAAACGCTCAAACGAGCCTTGTGCACCGCACCAATACTATCCCTTCCCGAAGGAATAGAAGACTTCGTAGTTTATTGCGATGCATCAAACCAAGGACTCGGATGTGTTCTGATGCAGCGAGGAAAGGTCATCGCCTACGCCTCAAGACAATTGAAGACACACGAGGTTAACTACACGACCCACGATCTTGAGCTAGGAGCAGTAGTGTTTGCTCTGAAGATCTGGAGACATTACTTGTATGGAACGAAGAGCACTATCTTTACCGACCACAAGAGTTTACAACACATTTTCGATCAGAAGGAGCTCAACATGAGACAACGACGATGGGTCGAGCTACTCAGTGATTACGAATGTGATATTCGTTATCATCCGGGTAAAGCCAACGTAGTAGCAGACGCCCTAAGTCGGAAGGAATATTCTGGTCGCAAAGTCAAGTCATTATCGATAACCATCCATTCACACCTGACTAAGCAAATTCAGGCGGCTCAACTTGAGGCCATGAAATCTGAAAATGTGTCAAGTGAATCCCTTAGAGGAATGGACAAGAATTTAGAAGCCAAGGGTGACGGAGCTTTATATTTCATGAACCGGATCTGGACACCGAAGCATGGTGGCTTCCGAGACTTGGTCATGACCGAGGCGCACAACACTCGGTATTTCGTCCACCCAGGTTCAGATAAGATGTATCTGGATCTTAAGAAGCTATACTGGTGGCCTAATATGAAAGCAGAGATTGCTACCTTCGTAAGTAAATGCCTTACTTGCGCAAAGGTTAAGGTCGAGTACCAGAAGCCCTCTGGTTTATTGCAGCAACCAGAGATCCCGGAATGGAAGTGGGAGCGGATCACTATGGATTTCATAACCAAGTTGCCCAAGACAACGGGTGGACTTGACACCATATGGGTCATCGTTGATAGATTGACCAAGTCTGCACACTTCCTGCCTATCAAAGAAACCGACAAGATGGAGAAGCTTACGAGAACATACATTAGGGAAATCGTACGGCTACATGGTGTACCTATGTCCATTATCTTCGATAGAGATAGTAGGTTCACCTCAAGATTTTGGCAATCACTACAACATTCCCTAGGAACGAGGCTGGACATGAGCACAGCCTACCATCCTCAGACCGACGGACAGAGTGAGAGGACCATCCAAACTCTAGAAGATATGTTGCGAGCCTGCGTGATTGACTTTGGGAAGGCATGGGATACTCATTTACCCCTTGTCGAGTTTTCCTATAATAACAGTTATCACACGAGCATCAAGGCTGCTCCATTTGAAGCTCTCTACGGCCGTAAGTGCAGATCCCCTCTGTGCTGGGCTGAGGTGGGTGATACCCAATTAGCCAGGGGGCAAACTTCCGACAGTACTCTCACCGGTCCGGAGATCATTCGGGAAATAACAGAGAAGATCGTTCAGATCCGTGAACGATTGAAAGCCTCTAGAGACCGACAGAAGAGCTACGCTGATAAGCGAAGGAAACCTTTGGAATTTCAGGTGGGAGACCGAGTCCTCCTCAAAGTCTCACCCTGGAAGGGCTTGATACGCTTCGGCAAGCGTGGAAAGCTTAATCCGAGGTACATAGGGCCTTTCGAGATTCTTGCAAGAGTCGGCCCCGTAGCTTACAAACTCGAACTACCAGACGCACTTCGTAACGTACATTCTACATTCCACGTATCTAACTTGAAAAAGTGTCTATCCGACGAGACTCTTCTAATCCCACTCGACGAGATCGAAATCAACGAGAGCCTCAACTTCGTGGAAGAACCTATAGAGATCATGGACCGTGAAGTCAAGCAGACAAAGCAAAGCCGTATCCCTATCGTGAAGGTTCGCTGGAATGCCAAGCGAGGACCGGAATTCACTTGGGAACGTGAGGATCAGATGAAACTGAAATACCCTCACCTTTTTGCTTAGTTATTCGTAATTTCTAACTTGCTTAAAATTCTAATTTCGGGACGAAATTCCTTCTAACGGGGGGATGATGTGACAACCCGATATTTCGAGTCAATGTAATGTAAAAATCGATCAAAGTTAGGTCAAAATGTAACCTTCCTAAAATCTTATTCGGATTAAATAAAGTAATAGGAATCATATCAAGGTTTGCGTATATAAAAAGAACGTCCAAATCTGACCTCGGACGAGGAAGTTATGAATTTTTGAAGAAATTCCTTAATCACGTCATTTTAATAAATAAATAATAAAAATGATTTCGGAATTTGCCAGCGGAATCTAAACAGAAGTCGTAGATCATGGTCTCACCTTCGCGTGGATATAAAGAACGTCAAAAACGGAGTTCGTATGAGAGAGATATGAATTTTTGAAGTTTATTTAAAATAAATAAGAATTTAATTATAAATTCCCGGTAATATCCGAAGGGGAGTCATCGGATTGGACCGAAGTACGCCCTGCGTACCTTCGTACGCCCCGCGTACTGAGATCGAGGGTCTCGGATCGTCCACGTCGCGCTATCCGAAGAATCTAACCCGTCCGACCCGTCCGAAGCTCCGACCCGTCCGACCCGCTGTCCCGTCCGACCCGCCGTCCCATCCGACCCGCGTACCCAGCAACCCGTCCCATCCGAACCGAGGCAGTCGAGGCTTCGGTCATGCATGACGTACGCGTACGCGCTGCGTACGAGCGTACGCCCCGCGTTCGGAGGCGGTTCAGCCTTCCTATAAATAGGATGCGAGGCTTTCCGAAAATGTTGCTCATTTCTCTCCTCCCTCTCACAACTTTTTCTCGTTTTCCGTGCCCGTTATAACCCGAAGCTCTGGTCTTTTTGCTCAAGTCCCGAGGGTCGATTTTACTCCCGAGATTCCCGAGAATCCCGAGAAAAATCCGTTTTCCGAGACGAAACTCTGCCCGGTTTTCCATCTCGCTTTCCTCAATCAATCAAGTGAGTTTCATACTCCTTAATCAACCTGTTAAATATTCTAAATGCTTTTATATGCTTTCAAAAGGGGGGAATACAAGTTAAATACTTATAGTTATTGTTTCAATCACATGTGATTGTACTAATCACATGTGATTAATAACTAGGGAAATCAGTGGTTTTATCACTATTCAAACTATCTATCAAACTGTTTTACTTCTAAATGTTTTCCAAACCCATTTACTTTTCGAATTTACACTGCAACTGTGATTTAAGCAAATGTTCCTTATACTTAAACTGTTTTAATCAAATCTACACCTTCAAATGGTTTTATAGATTGACATCAAGTCAATCTTTCTTTAAAAATAATACTTATGTTTCAAATGCCTTATAAATACTTATTTATGCTTTTATATTTAAAATTGCATGCCCATATATGTATAGACGTATAAATAATGTTTAAAGGACTTAGGAAGGCTATCCACCTTGTTTCCTTTTCCTCGATTTGGATGTGGTCTGATAGGATTTTGGGTGACCATCCGAAGGTCGTTTCCATATTAATCATATATCAAATATACATATATAGACATGAAAGTACTTCCATAATCATATGTACTAAACGCACTGTTAACAAGTTACCATCGGGGTAACACAGAATCATACTATTACAACTGCTAGATCAATGAGTCAGTTCATTCATGAGTCTATACTAGGAAGAGAATATATACAACTATACTACGAGAACATATACAACTATACTAGAACAAGAAACATTTCATCACACATGCAAGAATACGATAACAAATGTGATCCACTGTATCGGAGCATGCCTTAAATGTCATGGCCCGAGTTGTAGCCAGAATTCTCTTGGAGGGAGAGCGTTGAGTTTGCGTATACATCTATACTGGATTGACTATCCTACACCTTGCTGCTAGCTACAGCCGGACCTGCAGGTCTGCGGGTGCCAAACGTCATTCCGTTATTACGACCATTCTTTATGTCGTTGCTATCAGTCGATAGTATGGTGCAATAATCACATTATACCTTAATATAAATCCGGTTTAAGGTAGTAGTAATCAGTACAACAGTAGTTCTTATTATACAAAACTACAGTACTACAATGATTTACCCATTACATATTTTGGTGATAATCTCACTTAAGCATTAATGTACAAACTATATTTTATCAAATGATAGTTATACTTGGGTAATCACACACTTTTACAACAGACGAGTTTACAAAACAGTTAAGCCTTGGTAGGAGGTTACTATTATAGGAAATATAGGATTTTTTGAGAGATTCAAACTTTTGCAAATACTTTTAAACATTTATTTACATTTTTACAAACTTATACATTGGGACAAGTTCAAACGTTTTTGACAATGAACATTGACACTAAAATACTTATGAACTCACCAGCTTAATGCTGATAAACTCTTTCAAAATAACTTGTATTCTCAGGTCATCAGTAGACAGGTACCGATGCCAGCTTTTGAGATGATGGAGCGTACTCAAGACTCATCATTTTGTTATTTTGATTTACGTTATATTTTTGGTGTCTAAAATTTTACAGAACACACATGTATTAAATTTATATATTTAATGCAATGGATGATGTTGTTTGCCTATTTACATTTACTGTGTTGTGATTACCTTACATGACGTCCTCCGCCCCATAACGTTTCCGCCGTTCTTGGTTTTGGGGTGTGACAGATTGGTATCAGAGCATTGTTTATAGTGAATTGAGTATATCAACCCATAAAAGATATACTAAACTATAAACCCATTGGGGATTAAACTCTGACCAAGAGTCTATACTTAAAATAATAAAATATTTAACTAAGTATACTAGTCTGCATTCATACTAAAATAAGTGTCACAATGACAAGAACAAAAGTATTACGATTGTTAAATATCACAAGTGAGCTCGGGGATGTATGGTCAGTCCTGGGAATGGCATAGCCTGATCAACTATGCTGATCCTAGGAGTGATTAGCACATGCCTTAGAATGGTTGTGATAGGTTAACAAGTCTAAAAACTTACCAACAATACCACAAGAAGATCAATAGAATTTAAACTTAAAATACTATAGGAGTATTTTGCGCTACTAGTTACACGTATACTATATTCTTATACCTCTATTCTCGCGTAGATCTTGATGGCTAGATATCCATCATGGCGACCCGTACTTTCCCAATGAAGGCAATGCCGGGTGGATCGATGAAGAGCCCGAAGTTAATCATCCAATCCCTTTGAATGATCACCTCGCAGAAGGCTTTTCAGATGGGTCCGACTCCGAGCCTGAAGTCAACAACCTACCGATTGTAGGTCAAGCCCCGAACAACAACCCTCGACCAGCGTTTCCAGGTCCTACACCCATGTGGGCAAACAACCTGAACCGCTGGAGTGATGATCAGGATCAACCCTTACCATACTTTGGGGACCGAACCTTTTACAACGTCAGCGATGGTGGCTCTACTGACCGAGCTCTGCCTGTCATTATCCGCAGAATAGCTCGTATTGTCGAGCAAGGTAGAGCAGCCGTCGACCGGGTCATAGAGATTGATGCCGACTCAGGTGTCAACACAGTCAGCATCTGCCGTCTTGAAGAAGACATGGAACGGACCCGGAGGACAAATAAAACCCTGCTGTAGCAGTTGGCTGCCTCACGAGCTGAAATATTGGAACTTCGAGCTTGTCAGAGGACTCAGGATCGACCCATTCAAGAAGTGTTTCGTCAAGTATCCGACCGCAGTACTCGCCCGGGATTTTTCCCATCGCCGTTGGTTGATGTCTAGTACATCTCCGTCTTTTAATTAAAGGATAGCCTTTAACATCTGTACTCCAAGTAGCACTTATGTGTAAAATGTTTCTAACTTCCGTACTCAAATTTGAAATCTAAGAACTGTCAAACTTTTCTATATGGTATGATGTATGACCTACTGTTAGGTCGATTTTCACTGAACTTATTACATCGGTAATACCAGTATTTTTGAGATCTATCTATCTGGGAAAAGTCTATACACTTATGCTTTCCTTCAAATATTTCTTATTAAGGTTTCAAACACTCTTTCAACTGTTGGACTATGGTTAGTTAGTCCGTGTGTCACTCTCACGTTGCTTACAAATTGATTCTTACCATCTTTCTTATCTTTATAAACTTTTAGCTGAAGGATGCCTCCTCGCAAGTCTCCCAGGAATAGGAATAATCTTGCACCTCCACCACCTCCTCCGCCTCCGGTCATCGATACTGTAGCCCTGAATGCTGTTGTAGCTGCAGCAGTGGCAACTGCCATGGCTCAGTATCACTCTTCTGATGCCAGCAGAGGTGGAACCCCTGTGGAATCTATTCCGATCGAAATCCCTGTGCGCTCAAGGGAGTGCTCTTACAAGGATTTTACAAACTGCAAGCCGAAGCCTTTCTATGGCACCGGCGGAGTCATTGCTCTCTCGCAGTGGTTCGAGAAGACTGAATCAGTCTTCGAAATCTGTTCATGCCCTGCTGCGTGCAAGGTGAAATATGCCGCCTGCACCTTTGAGGGTAAAGCCCTAACGTGGTGGAACGGCCACGTGAAAGCCCTAACTCTCGTCGTAGCCAACGACATGGGCTGGGAAACAATGAAAGACCTCATGACTGAGGAATACTGCCCGAGGGGCGAGATCCAGAAACTGGAGCAGGAACTCTGGAACCTGTCGATGAAGGGCACCAATGTGGTCGCTTATACTGCCCGATTCAGCGAGCTGGTGGCCCTCTGCCCCAATATGGTTCCCACCGAGGGGAAGAAGATCGAGAGGTACATATGGGGACTAGTGCCTCCGTATCAGGGGAATGTGCTAGCGTCAAACCCCGCTACCTTCGACAGTGCCAAACGATTGGCACAACGACTCATTGACCATGGAGTCAAAACCCCTGCAACCACAACCACCTTAGCCATCCCAGAACCCTCCAAACCCGCCGATACTAAGCGGAAATTCTGGGATGAAAGGAAGAAGCATCAGGCTGCCAAAAAGCAACAATTGGTGGCAATTCATGCCGCAGTAACCCCTACTGCTGCTACTACTGCTCCGGTGAGTCGGTATGCTGGAAGTTCGCCCAAGTGCACCAAATGCAGCTACCACCACAACGGCCCCTGCCGTGAATTGCAGTGCTCTAACTGCAACAGGAAAGGACACACCGTCCGATTCTGTAAGTTCCTGGCACAACCTATCAACCAAGTCCCTGGCCCTGGCGCAAGCCCAACCTGCTATGGATGTGGCGAAGCAGGCCACTTTAAGAGGGACTGCCCCAAAGCGAGGAATGCTGGAGGAGCAGGGAGGGTACTGGCTATAGGCCACGGGGAAGCAGTTGCTGACCCGACAGTAGTAACCGGTACGTTCCTCCTCGATAACTCCTATGCATGCATTCTATTCGATAGTGGAGCGGAGCGAAGCTTCGTAAACCATAAATTTGCTCGCATGCTTAATCAACCACCGCACGCACTCAAAGAACTATTTACAGTAGAAATGGCTAATGGAAAAACTGAAAATACGAGTAGCATATACTTAGGTTGTACCCTAACCCTAGACAACCATTCATTTCCAATCGACCTCATGCCAGTCTCAATAAAAAGTTTCGACGTCATCATTGGCATGGACTGGTTAAGCCTTCATCGTGCCGACATCATGTGCTTCGAGAAAGTAGTCCGTCTAAACCTCTCGTCTAACGAAACTCTTATAGTCTATGGCGACAAACCCGGTGCAAGTCTTCGCATCATATCAAGTATTCAAGCACAGAAATACCTGCGTAAGGAATACCACACTTTCCTTGCTCACGTCGTCGACACGAACCTAGAAACGAAAGAACTAAAGAACCTCCCAGTAGTGAGCGACTTCCCCGACATTTTCCCAGAAGAACTACCCGGATTACCTCCGCAACGACAAGGCGAGTTCAGAATCGACTTAGTCCCAGGAGCTACCCCAGTAGCCAAGTCGCCCTACCATTTAGCACCAGCCGAGATGCAAGAACTCTCTGGTCAACTTAACGAACTGCTCAACAAGGGCTTTATAAGGCCAAGTTTCTCACCTTGGGGAGCACCGGTCTTGTTTGTTAAGAAGAAGGACGGATCCTTCCGTATGTGTATTGACTACAGAGAACTCAACAAACTGACGGTCAAGAATCGTTATCCTCTACCACGCATAGATGATCTATTCGACCAACTGCAAGGGGCGAACTATTTTTCTAAGATTGATCTGAGATCCGGGTATCACCAGTTACGAGTGCTAGAGGAGGATGTGCCGAAGACCGCCTTCCGAACTCGTTACGGACATTACGAGTTCGTGGTGATGCCATTCGGATTGACCAATGCGCCCGCAGTATTCATGGATCTGATGAATAGAGTATGCCGACCCTACTTGGATCAGTTCGTCATCGTTTTCATTGACGACATCCTAATCTACTCCCGAAGTAAGAAAGAACATGGCGATCATCTGCGACAAGTTCTAGGGACATTACGAAAAGAGAAACTTTATGCGAAGTTCTCGAAATGTGAATTTTGGATCCGAAGAGTCGAATTCTTAGGACACGTGGTAAGCGAAGAGGGAATCCACGTGGACCCATCCAAAATTAAGGCCATTGAGAACTGGTCAGCACCGAAGACTCCTACAGAAATTCGTCAATTTCTAGGTCTCGCTGGCTACTACCGCAGGTTCATTCAGAACTTCTCACGAATAGCGAAGCCTCTTACAACCCTAACCCAGAAAGGTGTGGCCTTTGACTGGGAAGAGAAACAAGAAAGAGCGTTCCAAACGCTCAAACGAGCCTTGTGCACCGCACCAATACTATCCCTTCCCGAAGGAATAGAAGACTTCGTAGTTTATTGCGATGCATCAAACCAAGGACTCGGATGTGTTCTGATGCAGCGAGGAAAGGTCATCGCCTACGCCTCAAGACAATTGAAGACACACGAGGTTAACTACACGACCCACGATCTTGAGCTAGGAGCAGTAGTGTTTGCTCTGAAGATCTGGAGACATTACTTGTATGGAACGAAGAGCACTATCTTTACCGACCACAAGAGTTTACAACACATTTTCGATCAGAAGGAGCTCAACATGAGACAACGACGATGGGTCGAGCTACTCAGTGATTACGAATGTGATATTCGTTATCATCCGGGTAAAGCCAACGTAGTAGCAGACGCCCTAAGTCGGAAGGAATATTCTGGTCGCAAAGTCAAGTCATTATCGATAACCATCCATTCACACCTGACTAAGCAAATTCAGGCGGCTCAACTTGAGGCCATGAAATCTGAAAATGTGTCAAGTGAATCCCTTAGAGGAATGGACAAGAATTTAGAAGCCAAGGGTGACGGAGCTTTATATTTCATGAACCGGATCTGGACACCGAAGCATGGTGGCTTCCGAGACTTGGTCATGACCGAGGCGCACAACACTCGGTATTTCGTCCACCCAGGTTCAGATAAGATGTATCTGGATCTTAAGAAGCTATACTGGTGGCCTAATATGAAAGCAGAGATTGCTACCTTCGTAAGTAAATGCCTTACTTGCGCAAAGGTTAAGGTCGAGTACCAGAAGCCCTCTGGTTTATTGCAGCAACCAGAGATCCCGGAATGGAAGTGGGAGCGGATCACTATGGATTTCATAACCAAGTTGCCCAAGACAACGGGTGGACTTGACACCATATGGGTCATCGTTGATAGATTGACCAAGTCTGCACACTTCCTGCCTATCAAAGAAACCGACAAGATGGAGAAGCTTACGAGAACATACATTAGGGAAATCGTACGGCTACATGGTGTACCTATGTCCATTATCTCCGATAGAGATAGTAGGTTCACCTCAAGATTTTGGCAATCACTACAACATTCCCTAGGAACGAGGCTGGACATGAGCACAGCCTACCATCCTCAGACCGACGGACAGAGTGAGAGGACCATCCAAACTCTAGAAGATATGTTGCGAGCCTGCGTGATTGACTTTGGGAAGGCATGGGATACTCATTTACCCCTTGTCGAGTTTTCCTATAATAACAGTTATCACACGAGCATCAAGGCTGCTCCATTTGAAGCTCTCTACGGCCGTAAGTGCAGATCCCCTCTGTGCTGGGCTGAGGTGGGTGATACCCAATTAGCCAGGGGGCAAACTTCCGACAGTACTCTCACCGGTCCGGAGATCATTCGGGAAATAACAGAGAAGATCGTTCAGATCCGTGAACGATTGAAAGCCTCTAGAGACCGACAGAAGAGCTACGCTGATAAGCGAAGGAAACCTTTGGAATTTCAGGTGGGAGACCGAGTCCTCCTCAAAGTCTCACCCTGGAAGGGCTTGATACGCTTCGGCAAGCGTGGAAAGCTTAATCCGAGGTACATAGGGCCTTTCGAGATTCTTGCAAGAGTCGGCCCCGTAGCTTACAAACTCGAACTACCAGACGCACTTCGTAACGTACATTCTACATTCCACGTATCTAACTTGAAAAAGTGTCTATCCGACGAGACTCTTCTAATCCCACTCGACGAGATCGAAATCAACGAGAGCCTCAACTTCGTGGAAGAACCTATAGAGATCATGGACCGTGAAGTCAAGCAGACAAAGCAAAGCCGTATCCCTATCGTGAAGGTTCGCTGGAATGCCAAGCGAGGACCGGAATTCACTTGGGAACGTGAGGATCAGATGAAACTGAAATACCCTCACCTTTTTGCTTAGTTATTCGTAATTTCTAACTTGCTTAAAATTCTAATTTCGGGACGAAATTCCTTCTAACGGGGGGATGATGTGACAACCCGATATTTCGAGTCAATGTAATGTAAAAATCGATCAAAGTTAGGTCAAAATGTAACCTTCCTAAAATCTTATTCGGATTAAATAAAGTAATAGGAATCATATCAAGGTTTGCGTATATAAAAAGAACGTCCAAATCTGACCTCGGACGAGGAAGTTATGAATTTTTGAAGAAATTCCTTAATCACGTCATTTTAATAAATAAATAATAAAAATGATTTCGGAATTTGCCAGCGGAATCTAAACAGAAGTCGTAGATCATGGTCTCACCTTCGCGTGGATATAAAGAACGTCAAAAACGGAGTTCGTATGAGAGAGATATGAATTTTTGAAGTTTATTTAAAATAAATAAGAATTTAATTATAAATTCCCGGTAATATCCGAAGGGGAGTCATCGGATTGGACCGAAGTACGCCCTGCGTACCTTCGTACGCCCCGCGTACTGAGATCGAGGGTCTCGGATCGTCCACGTCGCGCTATCCGAAGAATCTAACCCGTCCGACCCGTCCGAAGCTCCGACCCGTCCGACCCGCTGTCCCGTCCGACCCGCCGTCCCATCCGACCCGCGTACCCAGCAACCCGTCCCATCCGAACCGAGGCAGTCGAGGCTTCGGTCATGCATGACGTACGCGTACGCGCTGCGTACGAGCGTACGCCCCGCGTTCGGAGGCGGTTCAGCCTTCCTATAAATAGGATGCGAGGCTTTCCGAAAATGTTGCTCATTTCTCTCCTCCCTCTCACAACTTTGTCTCGTTTTCCGTGCCCGTTATAACCCGAAGCTCTGGTCTTTTTGCTCAAGTCCCGACGGTCGATTTTACTCCCGAGATTCCCGAGAATCCCGAGAAAAATCCGTTTTCCGAGACGAAACTCTGCCCGGTTTTCCATCTCGCTTTCCTCAATCAATCAAGTGAGTTTCATACTCCTTAATCAACCTGTTAAATATTCTAAATGCTTTTATATGCTTTCAAAAGGGGGGAATACAAGTTAAATACTTATAGTTATTGTTTCAATCACATGTGATTGTACTAATCACATGTGATTAATAACTAGGGAAATCAGTGGTTTTATCACTATTCAAACTATCTATCAAACTGTTTTACTTCTAAATGTTTTCCAAACCCATTTACTTTTCGAATTTACACTGCAACTGTGATTTAAGCAAATGTTCCTTATACTTAAACTGTTTTAATCAAATCTACACCTTCAAATGGTTTTATAGATTGACATCAAGTCAATCTTTCTTTAAAAATAATACTTATGTTTCAAATGCCTTATAAATACTTATTTATGCTTTTATATTTAAAATTGCATGCCCATATATGTATAGACGTATAAATAATGTTTAAAGGACTTAGGAAGGCTATCCACCTTGTTTCCTTTTCCTCGATTTGGATGTGGTCTGATAGGATTTTGGGTGACCATCCGAAGGTCGTTTCCATATTAATCATATATCAAATATACATATATAGACATGAAAGTACTTCCATAATCATATGTACTAAACGCACTGTTAACAAGTTACCATCGGGGTAACACAGAATCATACTATTACAACTGCTAGATCAATGAGTCAGTTCATTCATGAGTCTATACTAGGAAGAGAATATATACAACTATACTACGAGAACATATACAACTATACTAGAACAAGAAACATTTCATCACACATGCAAGAATACGATAACAAATGTGATCCACTGTATCGGAGCATGCCTTAAATGTCATGGCCCGAGTTGTAGCCAGAATTCTCTTGGAGGGAGAGCGTTGAGTTTGCGTATACATCTATACTGGATTGACTATCCTACACCTTGCTGCTAGCTACAGCCGGACCTGCAGGTCTGCGGGTGCCAAACGTCATTCCGTTATTACGACCATTCTTTATGTCGTTGCTATCAGTCGATAGTATGGTGCAATTATCACATTATACCTTAATATAAATCTGGTTTAAGGTAGTAGTAATCAGTACAACAGTAGTTCTTATTATACAAAACTACAGTACTACAATGATTTACCCATTACATATTTTGGTGATAATCTCACTTAAGCATTAATGTACAAACTATATTTTATCAAATGATAGTTATACTTGGGTAATCACACACTTTTACAACAGACGAGTTTACAAAACAGTTAAGCCTTGGTAGGAGGTTACTATTATAGGAAATATAGGATTTTCTGAGAGATTCAAACTTTTGCAAATACTTTTAAACATTTATTTACATTTTTACAAACTTATACATTGGGACAAGTTCAAACGTTTTTGACAATGAACATTGACACTAAAATACTTATGAACTCACCAGCTTAATGCTGATAAACTCTTTCAAAATAACTTGTATTCTCAGGTCATCAGTAGACAGGTACCGATGCCAGCTTTTGAGATGATGGAGCGTACTCAAGACTCATCATTTTGTTATTTTGATTTACGTTATATTTTTGGTGTCTAAAATTTTACAGAACACACATGTATTAAATTTATATATTTAATGCAATGGATGATGTTGTTTGCCTATTTACATTTACTGTGTTGTGATTACCTTACATGACGTCCTCCGCCCCAGAATGTTTCCGCCGTTCTTGGTTTTGGGGTGTGACAAAAACCCAATAAGTTGAGTACGCGGGGCATACCCAGCTATACGCTAAACGTACTATGCTATGACTAGAAACGCGTCATTGACCACCTACGCCTAACGTATGTCATGGTACACCCAACGTATGCGATGGCCATGCAAAAATTGATTAAGAACTTAACCCATTCAGTTCAACGTCTAACTTTCAGATCTAGGTCCAAAGAGGTGTTCCAAACTATAAAGATTCCAACTTTATATTCATGCATGTCTTAATAAGGCCCAACATCAAGATTCTAGCTTGTCTTAACCACTAAATACCCCATGCATGCCCCAAAAGAGCCAAAATAGCATTTTTATGACTTATTGCACCTCATTTCTTCAGAATGGACAAATCCTTTGGTATTAGAGTAGCACATACTCATTAACACCAAGAAAAAGTACTAAGAACACATAATTTCCTCATGGAAAGATCTAAAAGAAAAACAAGGCAGATTGAAGCATTATACCTTCTAGAGCTTCTCAAGAATTCAATAATCCTGGATCCATAAGTTGTTCATTTACCAAGGCTTCTCTAAGAATCTTCCTCTTCCGCTAACACACCAAAAAGCACAAGATTGAGCTCCAAAATGCACACTCAAAGATTAGGGTTTACAAAAACGTCCCAATGGAGTGGAGGCTGAAAAGTGGAAAGGAAATGAGATAATATGATGCTTAAATACCCTCCAAACCCTAAAATCTAGGGTTTCCTCCTGACATGAGAACAACCAGCGTATGTGAGTGTACGCTCAGCGTACTAGGGAACGCCCTAGTATGCTCAACGTACACACATGTACGCTTAGTGTACTCCTCCAACTTATATTACCAAGATTCCGCTAGGTCTTCAAGGCATAATTCTTGGACTTAGGGATCAAATTGAGCTATAATTTAAAAAGCAAGGGATGAATTTAAAAATACATAAAAACATGGGTGTTAAAACTCTCCCCCACTTGAATAGACTTCATCCTTGAAGTCTGCTGCAAAGAAAAAATTTGGATAATGCGCCTGCATCTCAGCCTGCGGCTCCCAAGTCCACTCGGAGCCCCTCCGATGTTGCCACCGTACCATTACCAAAGGTACTTCTTTGCTATGCAAAACCTTTACTTTCCTCTCCAGAATAGCTACAGGTCTCTCAACATAGTTTAGGCTCTCAAAAACCTGAATATGATCCAAGGAAACCACTGCATCCTCATCCAATACGCACTTTCGCAGCTGTGAAACATGGAAAATGTTGTGAATCTGACTAAGCTCCTCAGGAAGATCCAATCTGTACGCCACTTTCCTAACCCTAGTAATAATCCGGAAAGCCCCAATATATCGGGGACCCAATTTCCCTCTCTTCATGAAGAGAATAACACCTTTCCAAGGTGAGACTTTCAGTAATACCATATCACCGACCTGAAATTCCAACTAGCATTAGCGTCGGTCGGCATAACACTTCTGTTGACTCTGAGCAGTCTTCAGTCTCTGCCTAATCTGTTGAGTCATCTTCGTAGTTTGAAGGACCACCTCGATCCACATCATAACCTTGTGTTCAAGCTCGCCCTAGCACACCGGGGTACGACATCTCCACCCATACAAGAGCTCAAAAGGCGGAGCACCAATGCTGGAGTGAAAAATGATGTCGTAGGAGAACTCCGCCAGAGGTAAGTAGGAGTCCCAACTCCCACCAAAATCAATGAAATAGGCCCACAACATATCCTCAAGGGTCTGTATCATCCGCACACTCTATCCGTCGGTCTGCGGACAATAATTTGTGTTGAAGTGCAACCTCGTGCCCAGTTCCTCATGGAACTTCTGCTAAAAAACAGGAGATAAATCGAGTATCACGGTTTGAAGCAATGAAGACCTGAACCCCATGGTTAGAAATGATCTTGCGAATATACACAACGGCCAACTTCTAGGCCAAAGAACTCTCCCCAATCGCCCAGAAATGGGCACTCTTGGTAAATCCATCCACGATGACCCAAATATCATCAAAACCCTTGGCCGTCTTCAGCAACTTGGTGATGAAGTCCATCGGAATCTGCTCCCATTTCCACATGGGAACCTCCACAGGCTACATCTTACCATGTGGCCTCTAATGCTCAGCCTTGACCATCCTGCAGATCATGCGCCTCTCCACATACCAAGCGATATCGCTATTCATACACGGCCACCGATAGCTCAATCTCATATCCCGATACAACTTGGTGGCCCCGGGATGGATAGAAAATAGAGACTTATGAGCCTCCTCCAACACAATCTGCCGGACCCCACCAGACATAGGAACCCATACCCGACCACGACGGGTCAGCAATCCACGACTATTCGGAACAAATCTGGCGATCTCACCCCTGATCCTCTCTCTCTCTCTCTCTCTCTTCCAATTCTCTTCCCGGACACCCTCGGCCTGAGCCTCTCTAATCAATCTCAAAAGTAGAGAATCCACTAATATCCTCATACACGATACCCCATCTGAAGACCCATCCGACTTGCGGCTCAAAGCATCTGCTAACACTCGCTTTACCTAGATGGTAAAGAATCTAATTGTTATATCTTTAACTGCGTCCAGCCACCTACGCTGCCTCATGTTCAGGTTTAGATTGATAATATGTCTCAAACTCTTTTGATCCATGTAGATAGTACATCAGACCCCATACACATAATGCCTCAAAATCTTGAGGGCAAATACCACAGCCCCCAACTTAAGATCATGTGTGGGATATCTCGTCTCGTGTGGCTTCAATTTCCACAAAGCGTAAGCTATCACCCGTCCTCTCTGCATGAGGACCGCCCCAAAACTAATGATGGATGCATCACAGAAAACCACAAAATCCTCAATTCCCTCTGGGAGGATGAAAATCAAGGCCTCACATAATCTCTGCCAAAGGGTCTCAATTGTTGTCTATTGCTTAGGGCCCTATCAAAAATCCACCTCGTTCCTCGTCAGACAAGTGATGGGTGTTGCAAGCGTAAAGAAAATCCTGAATGAATCTTCGATAGTACCCTGCCAATCCCAAGAAACTCCTGATATCCGAGGTTGATTTCAGAGCCTCCCACTACATCACAGCCTCGATCTTGGCCGGATCGACCAATATCCCATCCTACTAAACGATGTGTCCAAGGAACTGAACCTCTCATAACAAAAACTTGCACTTCAAGAACTTAGCATAAATCCCTTCACACCTCAACGCCCCCAAAAGCTCGAGAAGATGTTCCTCATGTTGCTCTCGGGTCTTGGAATATACCAAGATATCATCAATAAATACAATAAGTGAATGATCGAGCGTCAGCTTGCATACTAGATTCATCAAATCCATAAATACTGCAGGTGCGTTGTTGTGCCTAAATGGCATCACCGTGAACTCATAATGCCCATAACGAGTCCAAAATGTGGTCTTCTCCACGTCCTCATCTCTCATCCTAACCTGATGGTAACAGACCTCAGATCTATCTTAGAGAACCAAGATGCACCATGTAACTGATCAAAGTGGGCATCAATTCATAGAAGATGATAACGGTTCTTCACGATTAGCTTGTTCAACTCCTAATAATCAATACACATCCTATGTGAACTGTCCTTCTTGACAAACAAAATTAGCGCTCCCCATGGAGAACTACTCTGTTTGATGAATCGCTTGCCTAGCAGCTCCTGCAATTGAGATGACAACTCCTACATCTCAGGCGGTGCCAAGCGGTACGGTGCCTTGGCAATCGGGGTCACACCTCGCACAACATCAATACTGAACTCGACCTGCCTCACAGGAGGCACATCGGGTAACTCCTCCGAAAATACATCGGCGAACTCCTTGACAACCGGGACCTATGAAATTGAAACCTAATCACCAATATGTGTATCCACCACATAAGCCAAATAACCCGCACACCCTAGCTGAATATACAGCCGAGCTCTGGTTGCAGAATAAAATCCTAAACCCATCCTGGTGTCCTCTCCATAGATAACCAGTTCTCCCCCACATGGGGTTCGAACTACCACACGCTGGCCCTCACAATCAATCATAGCACCGAAACAGATTAGCCACTCTATACCCATAATAATGCATACATCCTCCATGGGGTTAGGGATCAAATTGATCGGATAAGGCACCCCGAAGATCTCTAGAATACAGCCCTGATATACTGATGATGTAGAAACCTCCTGTTCGTTGGCGATAGAGACTCGCAACGGACACTCTAACTTCCCAATGGGCATAGCAAACTCCCTACTAAACGATTGAGACACAAAAGACCGAGTCGCACCCGAGTCAAACAATACTAGAGTAGGCAAAGAGCTCACTAGGAACGTACCTAAAAGAGGTACAAACATAAGCATAAAACAAAACATAATCAATAGTATAAGGAATAGAAACATACCAGTCACAACATCTAGAGCTGCTCTAGCCTCCTCGGCAGTAAGTTGGAAAGCACTACCTCAAGCCATCGGGGGCTCCGACCTACATTGACTCCTATCTGTGATGCTCAAAGTAGTTGGCGCGGCAGCCTGTGCCGACCTGGAAACAAGCAAGGGACATTGGGCCTTCATATGGCCCACCTGATCACAATGATAACAAAGTCTGACACCAGAAGCTGGGAGTCTGCTGTTGACAATCCCTCGTAATGTGGCCCTACTTACCACATTTGTGGCATCCCGAAGAAGATCGATAAGCTCCATCATGCACCTTACCACACTTCCTACAAGTGAGGCCTCTTTGACTCCACGACCTAGAATCAGTGGCCCTAAGCTGCTTCAACGCAGGCTGCTACTGTGTTGGGGCCGGTCTCAGCTCCCTTGTCTACAAATCAATCTCAATCCCATGTCGCCTGGCGGCATCCTGCATATCCAACAATGATCCATAACATTGAGTAGAAACAAACTATCTGATCTTCGTCTTCAGCAGACTCAAGTAATGGGTCATCTGAGCCTTCTCAGATGCTGCAAACTCAGGGCAAAACATAGCCCTCATCTTAAACACCTTGTTGATCTCCGTCACCGTCTCAGAACCCTGCCTTGAATCTTGGTACTCCTAGGCTAACCTCTCACGCTCCACCAACAACACATATCGGGAGCGGTACATCTTACAGAACCGCTACCAAGACACAACAGCTCTCCGCTTAGCAGAATAAGAACTATTAGCAAGCCTCCACTAATCCTTTGCTCCGGTCCTTAGAAGGTTCAGAGCGCACCTGACCTTCTGGTCAGCTGGACACGAATAAGTGAAGAAACACCCTTCCATATTAAATAGCCACCTCATGGCGATGATTGGGTCCTGGACCCCATAGAAAGTCGGGGGCTTCGTATTGTCGAAGTCCCAATACTGAAATGTCTGACTCGATCCAACCCCTGCAGTCGCACCGGCTGAAGTGGTTGCAACAGTAGCAGCTTCAGATAGAGCAGCATAGTGTTCATTAAAGTACTCAACCATGGCAGTCTTGATAGACCCAAACATCTCCGGAAACTGAGCTTGGAAACGAGTAACAACGTCCTCGTACAAGATCTCTCTGATCCTGTCATCCAACAGCTGACTAACCATAATGGCCAGCTCCTGGTCCCAAACCAGACCCTGCCTCAACTCGGAGCGTAGTCACCATACTGAAAATAAACCAGAAGGATATCAGATAACACGCAAATCATAATGGGGGGGGGGGGGCAGCTCCCAACAAAGCCCTAAGGGTTGTGACTTCCTTGCTATACCTACGGGTCCTATGCTTTTAGTAGTATGGGCCCATACTACCTTCCACACCTACCCGTATTTTTCTCATAGGATCATCACAACACCCTAACAATACTCACCAGCATGACCATACACTCAATCCTCACTCCCTAGAGTAAAGGATAAACATTTCAAAAATAGCCAGCCGACCCCACACAACTCATCCATGAAACTTCCACCAACCTTGTAGCACTCGTGTATGCTAGCCATACATAATGTTGGACCCTATAGACTTTCAAATATTTTGTACTACTCTATGCCCATCATAAAAAAAGAACAGGAAATAAGGCCAAACCAAACATTCTCATGCAATATGATCTTAGTTATGCATAACCATGATACATACACTAAGCAACTACAATAACGATGTTAATTCCATAAAAAGAAAGGTCCTAGGCTATCAAGCATTATATAATCAAGCAACTCTATTATGCAATTCCTAAAGATCCTTATCCTATCACTAGCATGCTATTCTAACATATCACAATATAAATAACAGTGTGGTATTTTGGAAATTTTTTGGAAAATCTTTTGAAAATTGTTTTGAAAATATTTTTCCTTAGTTTGAGACTGGATTCACACGAGTGTTCCTCTAATTCACTCAAACCAAGGCTTTGATACCAACTTGTAACATCCATAAAATTTCATAAAAAATTTAAACTTTTTCAAACCAACAAAAAATCATAATTGTTTACATTGTAGTTTTCAAAACAAGTTTAATATAAAAGTTTTCCTAAAATCACAAAACACAACATGAGGAGGTGCACGATCAATCCCCTGCCTTCCCACGATCATCTGAGGTACCTGAAACATAACCCAAAACTGAAAGCCCAAAGCTTAGTGAGTTCCACCAAAGTACCAACACAAAAAAATAACACATATACAATAACAACATACTATGGATCCAATCAACCCTCGGGTTCAAATACACTAGGCCCCTCAACCATCAGGTTGGAATGACAACATACTATAGGTCCAATCAACCATCGGGTTCGAATACCCCAGAGCCCTCAACCATCGCGTTGGAATGCCAACATATTATGGGTCCAATCATCCTCGGGATGGAATGCCCAAGGCCCTCAACCATCGGGTTGGAATGCCCCAGTCTGTTGCCTTACGCACAAAGAATTAAAGCCTCAGCCACCAACCAAACATGTGCACATAATATAGATAATCATACAATTAACCAGCCAACAAACAAATAAACAGATCTTACAGATCACTAAGCATAGCATCATCCTATCACCAGGATACCAATCTAACAGATCTTAATAGTAAAAATCCATGCATAACAAGATGTCAATCCAAGGGACGACATTGGTGCTTTCGACCAGCAAGTATAATGAGAAAAACTCACCTCACACTGCTGAATCACATTGAAAGACTCTGGCTGCTAGCTCACAAAAATCCCCGCACAAACACAACAAAATAATCATCCAATTAATAATTGGATTAAAATCCTTGACCAATAATCAACACTTAAGGTAAATGGCCACTTTACCCTTTCCCTAGATTGGCTAAGACCCATGCCTAAATCTTGATCCAAAAAGGCCCAACAATAAGTTATCACTCAAGGCCCACAATTGGCCCAATTTTCCAAATTGCGCCCAACTCCTATTTGGGACTTATGCCAATATCCAACACTTTACTTGGCCTAAACTACTCATAATCAGATTGACCAATAAGGTCCAGGGCATCCATGCCCAAAAGGTGGTCCAAAGCTTGAAGCCCAATATAAAAAACCCAACATGCTGAGTATGCGGGGAGTACCCAGTTGTACGCTTAGCGTACTCTACATTGACCGGAAATGCGCCAGTGACCACTTACGCCTAGCATACGCCTTGGTACGCCCTACATACGTGGTGGCCATGAAAAACTTGATTAAGAACTTATCCCATTCAGTCCAACGTGCAGCTTTTAGATCTAGTTCCAAAGAGGTGGTCTAAACCATAAAGTTTCCAACTTTATGGTCATGCATGTCTTGATAACGCTTAACATCAAGATTCTAGCTTGTCTTAACCACTAAAGACCCCATGCATGCACCAAAAGAGCCAATATATCATTTTATGACTTATTGCACCTCATGTCTTCAGAAAGGACAAATGCTTTGGTCTTAGAGTAGCACATACTCATTAACACCAAGAAAAGGGACAAAGAACACATAATTTCCTCATGGAAAGATCTAAAAGAAAAACAAGGCCAGATTGAAGCTTTATACCTTCAAGATCTTTTCAAGAAGGCAAGAATCCCAAATCTACAAGTTGCTCCTTCCCCAAATCTTCTCCAAGAATCTTCCTCTTCCTCTAACACACCAAGAACACACCAAAAAGCTCACACTTGAGCTCCAAAATGCACACTCAAATATTAGGGTTTGAAAAAACGTCCCAAAGGAGTAGAGGCTAAAAGGTGGAAAGGAAATGAGCCAATATGATGATTAAATACCCTCCAAACCCTAAAATTTAGGGTTTCCTCCTGACGTGAGTACGCCCAACGTACGTGAGTGTACGCCCAGCATACTAGTACGCTCAGCGTACACACATGTACACTTAGTGTACTCCTCCAACTTATATTAGCAAAATGCCACTGGAGCTTCAAGGCATAATTCTTGGACTTAGGGATCAAAATGACTTATAATTTAAAACCAAGGGATGAATTTGAAAATACCTGAAAACTGAGGTGTTATAGTTGAGGTAAGTCTTCCACTTTTAGATGTTATAAAACAATTTCCTCGATATGCAAAATTTCTAAAAAATTTACGTATTTCAAAGAAAGAAAATGAAATTTAGTGAAACTATAAAAGATGGCAAAAATATTTATTTAATTCTGCAAAATGGTTTGCCTCCAAAGTGTAAGGATCTGAGAATTTTCTCAGTTCCTTGGAAATTGGGGAACCTTGATTTTCCAAAAGTCATGCTTGATTTAGGAGCTTCAGTTAATGTCCTTCATAATTTTGTCTTTGAAAAATTAAAAATAGGAACTTTACAAAAGACCAGGACAATTATACAGTCGGCTGACCACCCAACAATACAACTAAAAGGTGTATTGGAGGATTTTCTTGTCCAAGTGGATAATTTGATATTTCCTGTTGATTTTTACATTTTGGACATGAAAAATTTGGACACTTCAGATGCAAACTCTATTATTTTCGGAAGGCCATTTATGAAAACTGAAAAAACAAAAATTGAGGTTTTTGCTTGTACACTTTCAATGTAGTTTGATGAGAAAGTGGTTAAATTTCATATTAATGATACATTGGCTGACCACTCAACAGTACACCCAAAAGGTGTACTGAAGGATTTTCTTGTCCAAGTGGATAATTTGATTTTTCCTGTTGATTTTTACATTTTGGACATGAGAAATTTGGACACTTCAGATGCAAACTCTATTATTTTGGGAAGGCCATTTATGAAAACTGCAAAAACAAAAATTTATGTTTTTGCTGGTACACTTTTAGTGTAGTTTGATGAGGAAGTGGTTAAATTTCAAATTAATGATGATAATGTTCCTTCTAAAAAGATTTTTGTAAATTATATGGGTACCAACGGCCCTTTATTAGAGGGTTGTTGTGGGTTTTCTGATGTCTCTATGCAAAAAAAAAAATGCAGACATGAATTTATCATACACATTGGAGGAGATGGCAGAAGATAATCTTGGGGAGGTGAAGGAGGAGTGTCTAATTCTTGCTAAAGAAAAATCAAATACAAATTTGAAAATAAATAAAAAATTTGGAAAAAGAATAGGAAGGGCAAGAATCTGAGGAAGAATCATATAAGGATCTGAAAAAAAAAATGTTTTTGGGCAAAGAAATGGTTGACATGGTGATTTCAGATATGAATCTGAAAAGAAGAAACTTTAAAGAAAAGAATGAGAAGATTTATGGGAAGAATAAGAAGATCAGAACGAGGAAAAAATTAAATAATCAGAAGGACTTATCTGAAGACAATATAGAGTCTTTCAAGTTTGCTGAACAATTCCCAGATCTACCCATATTGCCATATTTGAAGGGATCTGGAGTGACAAGAAAAATAGTTGAGCTTCAAAGAAGCCCCAACCACACCAATTAGCAAATCTGGTTGGGTAACCTTGCGCCAATGACCTTTAAAAAGGGCGGCTTTCCAGGAGGCCACCTGGTGAGTAGTTTTTAGTTTTCTTTTATGCTTTCAATAAAGATATGGTCGTAGTTCCAAGCAAGCCTGGGGAAATCAGAGGATCGACAGAGTTGCTGAAATTCAAAATTTTCGCCATATCTTCGTCAAAATCATATTTCTACAAACTTATCAAGTATATTCTTTCCTAATTGTAACCCTTTTCCTTTTATTTGTTTTATTGTGTTGTTCATTCCTCTTGAAGTATTGAGGACAATGCATCATTTTAAGCTTGGGGAGGGGGTTGGTGTAAAATTTTGCATTTTTTGTTAAAAATTTTAATTTTTCAGTTTTTAAGTTAAATTTTTCAAATTTTATATTTCTTTTTACTTTTAATTTTCCATATTACATTTGCATATCAACATTTTTGAAAAATCCATAAAATATTTTCTATTTTTTTTTTTAGTTTTCTACATTCATCAAAAAAACCCTAAAAAGATTTTATTTTTAGTTATTTTTATTTTTTGCATTTAAAAATTCTTAAAAATTCAGAAAAAAAAAAATTTGAAAAAATACAAGATGAGGATATTATTTACATTCGATAACTCCGCAAAAATGGAAAATGAAAATTCGAAGTGATCAGGTCGTTATTGAAAGTGTAGAATCAATTGTCATAACTAGGGGACGAAAACATCGTAATCTGAGACCACAACCTAGGTAATAAAAAAATGTGTGACAACCCCAAATCTATTGCCGTTACAAATCCCATCATCACTAACGGAATATGTCGCTATATGTATATTTTCTGTAATATTTGGAGTCGTCAATAAACAATTATCTAATTATTTATATGTCTTGATATAATCATAGTAAATATAACTTGTATGTGTTAACCCCGTTTAACAAAATAGAGTTATATTACTTTTCAACCACTTCACCCGGGTAAAAAGTTTTAACCCCATTAAACTTTAGCATCGGGTAGCCGTGTATCGGGTGCAATACCCGAGACATATATGAACAAATGGGCACTACATTTAAGCTCTTTTACCACACCTTCACTCTCTCTCACTACTTTCTCTCTCTAGACCCGAACCCGACTCCAAAACCTCAAATTCCGGCTTCCAAACGTAAGGAATTATTCCCTATCTTATTCTAAACATACTTCATAGTAATTAGAGGCCAAAAATCTTAGAAAACAAGGATCAAAAGGGAGTTTACGGCCTAAGAAGCCCCTTAGGCCGTAAACACCTAAAAACTTGCCAAAAGTCCCGTTTTTCCTTCCTTTAAGCTCATATACTAGTTAAGGGATTTACCTAGGGGAGTTTGGACATTAAAACATAAAGAATTGTGGCCTAAAGAGGAGTTTACAGCCCAAGCTTATGCTTAGGCCTTAAACACCCAAAAATCATGGATTTATGTCCCAAAAACTCATCTAGGGTGTTTAGTAATTTAACCTTGACACTAGGAAACGTTTAAGTAAATCAAACAACACCATTTGAGGACAAGAAGTGGAGTTTACGGCCAAGCCTAAGCTTGGGCCGTAAACATCCAAAAATTTATGTCAAACAAGTCCCAAAACTTATCTAGGGCATGTAAGGAAATTAGCTAAGGCCCTAGGAAGTGTGTTGTACCATTAAACATCTCATTTTGATGCCAAATGAAGAGTTTACGGCCAAGGCTATGCTTGGGCCGTAAACTCCCCAATATTTATGCCAAAATGTCCCAAGACTCCTTATAAGGCCTTCTAGTATTATTCTAAGATGAAGGAAGGGGTGTTGTACCATTTAAACAACCATTTTGAGGGATTAAAAGGAGTTTACGGCCTAAGAACAAGCCTTGGCCGTAAACTCCCCAAAATGTCACCAAATGAGAGTTTAAACCCTCCATATTAGTTCAAGACACTTGTTAGCAAATTAGGGAAGTGAAATAAGGCATTAAACTTGCATTTTGGAGGACCACATGAGCTTACGGCTAAGCCTAGGGGGCTTACGGCCGTAAACTCCCAAGGAGTGGCCTTTGGGCCGTAAACTCCAAGGGAGTGAGCTCATGGACCCTCCCGTAAATCATTCTTGGCCTTGTACCACTCCCGGGAACCCCCTTCTAGGCCCTAAAACCCCGAAACAATGCTAGAATGTCCAAATACTACAATGAAAAGCATAAGATGATTAACTTCTTGTAAAATACATATTTCATATGACATTAGGGTCCTAAAAGGTGCTCAAGTCGTTAATTGGTACCAAACGCTCGACCGACACTTTTACCCGATTTACCCGATTCGCCCGATTTACGCGATTTCAGGTGAGTTCATACCCCTTTAATGAACCTTTCAAATGTTTTAAACGTTTTAGGGGGGAGATACAAGTTGCTTATATATGTTTATGGAAAATTTTACAGAACAATTTTTCCATGTTACGAGGATTAATCACATGTGATTCACTATCCTTAATTCAAATCACATGTGATTTATCACTATGCCTTATAAACAAATTTATACATTTTCAAAACTATTTTTGGACAAGCAAGCCATATTTTAAATGTTCTTTTGGTAAATACTTTATTAAATCGATTTACTTATAAAATGTAACCATTCTGATATATTTATATAAGTAAGACTTGGAGGACTTAGGATCGATATCTCGCCTTATTTCCTGTTCTTGTTTGATTGTGGGCTTAGGGTAGTAGTTATCCGTCCGACTGTCGTTGATTTCTTAGTTATATAACTTGTATATTAGTATGGGACACGAATTTTTCTCTTTCCACTAAATACTAAAGTCACTAACATGTCAAGACCCATCCACACTAAGTTAACTATAATAGGTACAGTTAATGTTGCTACTTCTAATGCTCGTTAGAGTCACTACTCTTTACGCTATAATACTCACCATTACCAGACAATACACTAGTAAGAGAATACCCTATGATCAATACTAAAAGATTTCTACACTATAACAAAAGAGAAAACACTAAACAAACAATAATATACTAACCCACTACGAGTTACTCTATTCGCTACCCACTACGCCCGGAGTTTTCCGACTGGAAGACGACACTACGTGTATAGATCTATACGGGGCAGACGCTATTATATCCCGACTGTTAATTTCAGTCCGCGCCGTGCAGGCCCAGGGATGCCACTACTTCACTATACTGTGCGTGACTGGGAAGGTCATGGGATCCTCTATTATCCTCACTATTAGTAATATGCAAGGAATACACTATAACTACTCTAAAATACTACATTAAACACTAAACTACATCCCGAAGTAAGTAAGTATCTAACACTAAAGGGAGCTTGCACCTCTATCACTGATTATGGGCTTAACCTATTCTATCACATTACTATTTGGGGATTTCTAATATACTTTTACATTAAACTGTTTTCAAAAATGGAGAAGGTATACTTTTCATACATTATACTTACAATGTATTTTCTGGAAAATATAGGACTTCTAGGCTTTCTACTGCTTATGAATATAAATAGCACATTTTTCGCACTATTGCTTTTATACAAAAACTCACACTAAACTCTTATGAACTCACCAGCGTTATGCTGATATGCGTTTTCAAAATAACTTGTATCTTCAGGTCAAAGATAGACAGGTACAGACGCAGCATTTTTGGAGAAGGTGGAGCATACAAGACCCATCTCTTATTTTTGAATTACTTTTGGTGTTTGTTGAACAATATAAAACTCTCTTGTAATTAACTTCACTATGTAAATGAAATGGTTGTATGTTTCTTGTTTTTACTATTATACAACTGTGATGATACTGTACATGACGTCCTCCACCCCGAAACGTATTCCGCCGTTATCGGTTTTGGGGTTTGACAAAATGGCACACTGAGACATTTTTGTGGGCGGTAATAACAACTTTGGGATGATTTGCTTTTGAATGTTTAAAAAGAATCTTTATCGAGAACTCTGGACCCACAGAACACGGACCAATTTGTTGACATGCGTTACATCACGATTACATGTGATTAGGGCGTTATAGACTCAGAATCTGCAGCCTTTGCTTCATTCGTTGTTCTTGTTTGATTGGGGGTCTGAAGTTAGGGTGGTTTATTCGAAGGACTATCTTGCTTCGGTTACATCTAATCGGTACGCACTATGCAAGTATTGGGTCGAGTAATAATGATTCATCCTATAAGTATCTTAGAATAGTATGTCTATTAATCCTCTTTTCCCCCTTTCTCGCGTAGATAGCATGGCTGGCTTCCACCTACCCGGCAATCCGTACTTTCCGAATCAGGGCAATGGAGGATGGCTCGAAGAGGAGTCAGACGACGATCACCCGATTCCTTTGGATGATCATCATGCTGAAGGCTTCTCGGATAGCTCGAGCTCCGAGCCAGAAGTCAAACCAACCTCCTGAAGCCCCGAACCCTAACCCTCGTCCAGCATTTCAGGGCCCCACCCCTATGTGGGCAATATCCTTGCACCGATGGAGCGAGGAGCAGGGTCAGCCCTTGCCTTACAATGGAGACCGAAGCTTCTACAACATAGGCGAAGGAGGATCAGCGGATCGGGTTCTGCCCATCATGATCCGAAGGATTGCCAGGAATGTTGAGCAAAGTCAAGCTGCTATTGGTCGAGTTGTAGAAGTGGATGCCAACTCAAATCTCAACACTATTCGTATCCGTCAGCTCGAAGAAGCCGTGGACGGGACAAGGAGGACCAACGAGGCTCTGCAGCATCAGCTGGCTGCATCCCGAGTTGAAGTTAGGGAACTCCGAGCACGCCAAAGGACTCATGAGCGACACCTTCAAGAAGTTATGTGTCAACTAGCGGATCTGAGGATTCGCCCAATAAGCAACCGTCGCCAGTACAAGACGTCTAGTTACCTCACTCTTTTGTTTAAAGGACTAGCCTTTTATCTCTATGTTCCGTAGGTCTCTTGTCTATAAACATTCCTAGTTTAAAAGTACTCTAGTTGAACCTCTAAACTGCCAACATTTTCTCCATGGTATGATGTAAGACCTACTGCTAGGTCAATTTTCATGAACTTGTGTTGCATCATTAATACCATTATATTGGCAGTTGATTACTCTCTTGCTATGACTCTCATACTGATCTTGGATTATGTTGATTTAATCCATGAAACACTCTGTTCATATTTGCAATAGGCTCTTACTATTGCTATCATTTCTATGGTTTTCCAGTGAAGGATGCCTCCTAGAAAGCGTCCAAACCGAGGAAGACCAGCTACTCAAACCCCTCCCCCACCACCTCCTCCTCCTCAGTTCGATCCGGTGTTGTTCCAAACGGCTGTGACTGCGGCTGTAACAGCAGCCATGGCCCAAATGAACTCGGGTGATGCGAGCGGTGGGAATTCTAGATTTGGTGAAGTCCACCAACGAGTGCAGGGATGCACTTATAAGGACTTCATGAGTTGTAAACCTGCCTTCTTTGATGGTACCGGAGGGATCCTGGCATTGTCCCAATGGTTCGAAAGAACCGAAGCTGTATTCGAGATGTGCTCTTGTCCCGAAGAGAGCAAAATCAAGTTCGCTACTGCTACCCTCACTAACAGGGCCTTGTCATGGTGGAACGGCCATTTCAACGCACTCTCCTTGGTCACAGCCAATGCCATGGGCTGGGACACTCTAAAAGATCTTATGAGAGGAGAATACTGCCATAGGGGCGAAGTTCAGAAGCTTGAGGAAGAACTCTGGAACCTCAAGATGAAGGGGACCGACATAACGGCTTATACGGCCAGGTTTTGCGACTTGGCGGCTATGTGTCCCAACATGATCCCCTCTGAAAGCAAGAAGATTGAACGATACATCTGGGGTTTAGTGCCCCCGTATCGAGGAAATGTTCTGGCCTCACGCCCTACCACTTTTGACAGCGCCAAGGAATTAGCCCATAGTCTGATCAACCACGAAATCTCCTCCACTCCAGCAACAACAACCACAACAACCACGGCACCATCCGGATCGTTTGACAGAAAAAGGAAACGATGGGATAAGAAGAAAGGCAAGAAAACTCAAACCGCCTCCAAGGACCAGCAAATTGTGGCGATCCATGCTGCCACCACCCTAGCCGCACCAGCTGCTCCAGCCCCACCAAAAGCTTACAGTGGAAACTTGCCTAAGTGTCCCATGTGCCCTTTCCACCACAACGGCCCTTGCCGTGAATTACAGTGTTCCAACTGCGGCCGAAAGGGCCATACTGTCCGATTTTGCAAGGCCCCTCCCAAACCTATCACACAGGTTCCTAGTACGGGAGTGACCCCAACTTGTTATGGCTGCGGTGAAGCGGGCCATTTTAAGAAGAACTATCCGAAGACTGCAAATGCTGGGGGAACTGGAAGGTTACTCGCTATCGGTCACAATGAGGCGGTAGCTGATCCTACGGTGGTCACGGGTACGTTTCTTCTCAACAACTCTTATGCCTGTGTCTTATTCGATAGTGGTGCAGAAAGAAGCTTCATAAATCAAAACTTTAAACACTTACTCAAACAAACCCCTCAACCACTAAAAGAAACATTCGTCGTAGAAATGGCTAATGGGAAGACAGAAAGCTCTAATGAAATCTATATAGGTTGTACTCTCACGTTAGATGATCACCCCTTTTTAATCGATCTTATACCAGTCTCAATAAAAAATTTTGATGTCATTGTTGGTATGGATTGGTTAAGTCTTCACTGCGCTGATATCCTATGCTCCGACAAAGCCATTCGCCTGAACCTTCCGAATCGCAAAACCCTATTGATATACGGAGAAAAGCCAAGTACGAGCCTTCATATCATCTCTAGTATCCAGGCTCAGAAATACTTGCGCAAGGAATATCGCGCCTTTCTTGCTCACGTTGTCGACACTAACCAGAAATCGAAAGATCCAAAAGACATTCCGGTAGTATGTGATTTCCCTGATGTCTTCCCGGAGGATCTTCCAGGCCTACCTCCCAAACGACAGGTTGAATTTAGAATCGACCTAATCCCAGGAGCTACCACCGTAGCTAAGTCGCCCTACCGTCTAGCGCCCGCCGAAATGCAAGAACTCTCCAGTCAACTCAACGAACTGCTCAGCAAGGGCTTTATAAGACCAAGCTTCTCACCTTGGGGAGCTCCGGTCTTGTTCATGAAGAAAAAGGACGGATGGTTTCGAATGTGCATCGATTATAGGGAACTCAATAAACTCACGGTCAAAAATCGCTATCCTCTCCCTCGTATCGACGATCTATTCGACCAACTCCAAGGAGCAAGTTACTTCTCCAAGATTGATCTTAGATCCGGGTATCATCAGTTAAGGGTGCTTGAGGAAGATGTCCCGAAGACAGCCTTCCGAACCCGATACGGGCATTTTGAGTTCGTAGTGATGCCCTTTGGGCTGACTAACGCCCCCGCAGTATTCATGGACTTGATGAATAGGGTATGTCGTCCATATCTAGATCAATTCTTCATCGTCTTTATTGATGACATACTTGTCTACTCCCGGAGCGAGGAAGAGCACATAAATCATTTACGATTAGTCCTGGAAACGCTGCGATCCGAGAAGTTGTATGCGAAGTTCTCTATGTGCGAGTTTTGGATCCGAAGAGTTGAATTCTTAGGGCACGTGGTCAGTGAAGACGGAATCCACGTGGACCCCTCCAAAATTAAAGTTATTGAGAACTGGTCAGCACCGAAGACGCCTACAGAAATTCGTCAATTTCTAGGCCTCGCTGGCTACTACCGCAGATTCATCCAAAACTTCTCTCGAATTGCGAAGCCTCTCACTATGCTAACTCAGAAGGGTGTATCATTCGACTGGGAAGAGAAACAGGAGAAGGCATTTTAGACCCTGAAGCGAGCCCTATGCACCGCACCAGTATTATCCCTTCCCGAAGGGACAAAAGATTTCGTCGTATACTGTGATGCATCCAATCAGGGGCTCGGTTGTGTCTTGATGCAACGAGGCAAGGTTATCGCCTATGCCTCGAGACAGCTAAAGAACCATGAAGTGAACTACACTACTCACGACCTCGAGTTAGGAGCAGTCATCTTCGCACTAAAAATCTGGAGACACTACTTGTATGGGACGAAGAGCGTGGTGTACACTGATCATAAAAGCCTCCAACATATACTGAACCAAATAGAACTCAACATGAGACAGCGTCGATGGGTCGAGCTACTTAACGATTACGACTGTGAAATTAGATATCATCCGGGGAAAGCCAACGTAGTAGCTGATGCCCTGAGTAGAAAGGAATATTCCGGTCGAAGGACCAAGTCGTTGACAATGACTATCCATTCGCATCTATCCACACAGATCAAAGAGGCTAAGCTAGAAGCCTTAAAGCCCGAGAACATGATAGGAGAATCCCTGCGCGGAATGGATAAAAATCTGGAGGTTAAGGGTGACGGAGCCTACTACTTCATGGACCGAATCTGGACTCCACGCCATGGAGGTTTCAGAGACTTGGTTATGAAGGAAGCACACAACACTCGTTACTCCGTTCACTCGGGTTCAGATAAGATGTATCTGGATCTCAAAAAGCTATACTGGTGGCCGAACATGAAAGCGGAGATCGCTACCTTTGTAAGTAAGTGTCTTACTTGCGCGAAGGTCAATGTCGAATATCAAAAGCCATCAGGACTCCTCCAACAACTGGAGGTACCAGAATGGAAGTGGGAGCGAATCACAATGGACTTTATCACCAAGCTGCCCAAGACAACAGGTGGATTAGATACCATTTGGGTCATCGTTGACAGGTTAACCAAGTCTGCACACTTTCTACCCATCAAGGAGACGGACAAGATGGAGAAGCTCACTAGAACATATATAAAAGAAATAGTGCGACTACATGGCGTCCCTATATCTATTATATCAGACAGAGATAGTAGATTCACCTCTAGATTTTGGCAATCATTGCAAAAGGAACTAGGGACGAGGCTGGACATGAGTACAGCCTACCATCCGCAGACTGACGGACAAAGTGAGAGGACGATCCTAACCTTAGAAGACATGCTGCGAGCTTGTGTCATCAACTTCGAGAAATCGTGGGATACACACTTGCCTCTTGTGGAGTTTTCCTACAACAATAGTTATCATACGAGCATCAAGGCAGCTCCATTCGAAGCCCTCTACGGTCGGAAGTGCAGATCCCCTTTGTGCTGGGCTGAGGTGGGAGACACTCAGTTAGCTAAAGGACGAGTTCCTGACAGCGCCCTCACTGGTCCGGAGATCATTCGAGAGACGACCGAGAAGATTGTGCAGATACATGAACGACTAAAAGCCGCTAGGGATCGGCAGAAAAGCTACGCCGACAAACGAAGAAAACCCTTGAAATTCCAGGTGGGAGACCGAGTCCTTTTGAAGGTCTCGCCCTGGAAAGGCATGATACGCTTCATAAAGCGTGGAAAGTTAAACCCAAGGTACATAGGCCTTTTGAGATTCTCGCCAGAATCGGCCCTGTAGCTTACAAACTAAACTTACCCCACGAGATAAGTAACATACATCCTACCTTCCACGTCTCAAACTTGAAGAAATGTCTGTCTGACGAGACTCTCGTGATTCCCCTCGACGAGATCGAGGTCAACAAGAGCCTCAACTTCGTGGAAGAGCCTACGGAGATTATGGATCGTGAAGTAAAACGAACGAAACAAAGCCGCATCCCAATTGTGAAGGTTCGGTGGAACGCTAAGCGAGGACCGGAATTCACTTGGGAGCGCGAGGACCAAATGAAACTCAAATATCCCCATCTCTTCGCTTAGTAGTATTGTAATTCCTATCTGTATGAATTCTAAATTTCGGGACGAAATTCCCCTAACGGGGGGATGATGTGACAACCCCAAATCTATTGTCGTTACAAATCCCATCATCACTAACGGAATACGTCGCTATATGTATATTTTCTGTAATATTTGGAGTCGTCAATAAACAATTATCTAATTATTTATATGTCTTGATATAATCATAGTAAATATAACTTGTATGTGTTAACCCCGTTTAACCAAATAGAGTTATATTACTTTTCAACCACTTCACCCGGGTAAAAAGTTTTAACCCCGTTAAACTTTAGCATCGGGTAGCCGTGTATCGGGTGCAATACCCGAGACATATATGAACAAATGGGCACTACATTTAAGCTCTTTTACCACACCTTCACTCTCTCTCACTACTTTCTCTCTCTAGACCCGAACCCGACTCCAAAACCGCAAATTCCGGCTTCCGAACGTAAGGATTTATTCCCTATCTTATTCTAAACATACTTCATAGTAATTAGAGGCCAAAAATCATAGAAAACAAGGATCAAAAGGGAGTTTACGGCCTAAGAAGCCCCTTAGGCCGTAAACACCTAAAAACCTACCAAAAGTCCCGTTTTTCCTTCCTTTAAGCTCATATACTAGTTAAGGGATTTACCTAGGGGAGTTTGGACATTAAAAAATAAAGAATTGTTGCCTAAAGAGGAGTTTACGGCCCAAGCTTATGCTTAGGCCATAAACACCCAAAAATCTTGGATTTATGTCCCAAAAACTCATCTAGGGTGTTTAGTAATTTAGCCTTGACACTAGGAAACATTTAAGTACATCAAACAACACCATTTGAGGACAAGAAGTGGAGTTTACAGCCAAGCCTAAGCTTGGGCCGTAAACAGCCAAAAATTTATGTCAAACAAGTCCCAAAACTTATCTAGGGCATGTAAGGAAATTAGCTAAGGCCCTAGGAAGTGTGTTGTACCATTAAACATCTCATTTTGATGCCAAATGAAGAGTTTATGGCCAAGGCTATGCTTGGGCCGTAAACTCCCCAATATTTATGTCAAAATGTCCCAAGACTCCTTATAAGGCCTTCTAGTATTATTCTAAGATGAAGGAAGGGGTGTTGTACCATTTAAACAACCATTTTGAGGGATTAAAAGGAGTTTACGGCCTAAGAACAAGCCTTGTCCGTAAACTCCCCAAAATGTCACCAAATGAGAGTTTAAACCCTCCATATTAGTTCAAGACACTTGTTAGTAAATTAGGGAAGTGAAATAAGGCATTAAACATGCATTTTGGAGGACCACATGAGCTTACGGCCAAGCCTAGGGGGCTTACGACCGTAAACTCCCAAGGAGTGGACTTTGGGCCGTAAACTCCAAGGTAGTGAGCTCATGGACCCTCCCGTAAATCATTCTTGGCCTTGTACCACTCCCGGGAACCCCCTTCTAGGCCCTAAAACCCCGAAACAATGCTAGAATGTCCAAATACTATAATGAAAAGCATAAGATGATTAACTTATTGTAAAATACATATTTCATATGACATTAGGGTCATAAAAGGTGCTCAAGTCGTTAATTGGTACCAAACGCTCGACCGACACTTTTGCCCGATTTACCCGATTCGCCCGATTTACGCGATTTCAGGTGAGTTCATACCCCTTTAATGAACCTTTCAAATGTTTTCAACGTTTTAGGGGGGAGATACAAGTTGCTTATATATGTTTATGGAAAATTGTACAGAACGATTTTTCCATGTTACGAGGATTAATCACATGTGATTCACTATCCTTAGTTCAAATCACATGTGATTTATCACTATGCCTTATAAACATATTTATACATTTTCAAAACTATTTTTGGACAAGCAAGCCAGATTTTAAATGTTCTTTTGGTAAATACTTTATTAAATCAATTTACTTATAAAATGTAACCATTCTGATATATTTATATAAGTAAGACTTGGAGGACTTAGGATCGATATCTCGCCTTATTTCCTGTTCTTGTTTGATTGTGGGCTTAGGGAAGTAGTTATCCGTCCGACTGTCGTTGATTTCTTAGTTATATAACTTGTATATTAGTATGGGACACGAATGTTTCTCTTTTCACTAAATACTAAAGTCACTAACATGTCAAGATCCATCCACACTAAGTTAACTATAATAGGTACAGTTAATGTTGCTACTGCTAATGCTCTTTAGAGTCACTACTCTTTACGCTATAATACTCACCATTACCAGACAATACACTAGTAAGAGAATACCCTATGATCAATACTAAAAGATTTCTACACTATAACAAAAGAGAAAACACTAAACAAACAATAATATACTAACCCACTACGAGTTACTCTATTCGCTACCCACTACGCCCGGAGTTTTCCGACTGGAAGACGACACTACGTGTATAGATCTATACGGGGCAGACGCTATTATATCCTGACTGTTAATTTCAGTCCGCGCCGTGCAGGCCCAGGGATGCCACTACTTCACTATACTGTGCGTGACTGGGAAGGTCATGGGATCCTCTATTATCCTCACTATTAGTAATATGCAAGGAATACACTATAACTACTCTAAAATACTACATTAAACACTAAACTACATCCCGAAGTAAGTAAGTATCTAACACTAAAGGGAGCTTGCACCTCTATCACTGATTATGGGCTTAACCTATTCTATCACATTACTATTTGGGGATTTCTAATATACTTTTACATTAAACTGTTTTCAAAAATGGAGAAGGCATACTTTTCATACATTATACTTACAATGTATTTTCTGGAAAATATAGGACTTCTAGGCTTTCTACTGCTTATGAATATAAATAGCACATTTTTCGCACTATTGCTTTTATACAAAAACTCACACTAAACTCTTATGAACTCACCAGCGTTATGCTGATATGCGTTTTCAAAATAACTTGTATCTTCAGGTCAAAGATAGACAGGTACAGACGCAACATTTTTGGAGAAGGTGGAGCATACAAGACCCATCTCTTATTTTTGAATTACTTTTGGTGTTTGTTGAACAATATAAAACTCTCTTGTAATTAACTTCACTATGTAAATGAAATGGTTGTATGTTTCTTGTTTTTACTATTATGCAACTGTGATGATACTGTACATGACGTCCTCCACCCCGAAACGTATTCCGCCGTTATCGGTTTTGGGGTGTGACAAAATGGCACACTGAGACATTTTTGTGGGCGGTAATAACAACTTTGGGATGATTTGCTTTTGAATGTTTAAAAAGAATCTTTATCGAGAACTCTGGACCCACAGAACACGGACCAATTTGTTGACATGCGTTACCCTCGTGGTAACAGAGAGCCCATATATCAGATCCACACAGTCAAGAAAGAAGAAAGGGTACAACTATCACATCTAGTACCCAAATCAAAATTCCAAGCACTTAATAGAAGAAATATCAAGAAATTCAAAAGTTGATTGAAGAATTAAGGATAAAAAAAGATACAAATTCAAGTTCAAGTTCAATCAAATCAGAAGCCTTCTCAAAGTTAAATCTGGTGAATAAAGGACTATGATATGATATTGGTGGCTCTAGAAAAAAGTGAAAGGATAAGAGCTAGGCCCCTACCGGTGTGGCTCACTACTTCAGCGAAAGCTGATTTGCTGTAACAGTTTCTTAAGGATGTGTCGATATTGGTTCTTGACTTATGTTTAATCAAAACCTTCTTATTTTGTACAAGGTTTAAGATATGGGCTTCTATTTCAATTCCATAACCCCAAACGTGTGACAACCTGGAATTTCTATCTTGTAAAGCTAATCAATTCAATCAATAGTCAGACTTGTTTATGCTATCTTTTAGCACTGTTAAGGGTCTATTTGAGTGTTCTAAGCCTAGTACATTCAAGGATTGTGTCTTGGGATGCGTTAACTTAAGTTCGTTGTGTTGCAATCGAGTCATAAACTCCATGTTAGCCGTCAACCCCTTCCATTAAGTATCAAGTTCCTTCATTATTTCTTCACTTCTCACATCTTCAAGTCAAGAACAATTATTTCTCTCTCAAGTATCATCAAGAACACTTCCTTTTCTCTTCAAATTTGTAAGTGATTCTTCCATTGTTTATTGATAACCTTCTTGATCTTGTTAAACCCTTTGATTTCATCCATGAACTCATCACTTTTGGTTTAGATCTTCAAGATCATCATCATTCACCAAGAACACACACTTTTTATTGGTGGCCGTGAACCCCCAAGGGCCTCCAAATCGTAAGTATCCTTTCCATATTCTTGTTACCCATTAGAATCGTTTGAAGCCTCATGAAACAAACACCCTTTTAGCAAGAATAGAGAACCAAAATGCATGAACATCAAGAGTTTACGGCTGTAAACTTTTCATATGGCCGTAAACCCTTCTTAGTTCATGAGGTGGTAGTGAACCCTTCATCACATGCCCGTAAACACTTCATAGATGCAAGTAAGGGCTGCAAACCCTTTTTACGGTCAAGTACTCTTGGCCGTAAATACCCTTATGGTCGTGAACACTTGTAGTGTGGTTGTAAACTCTATTAATTGATACACACCATTGTAAGTGATTCCTTGTTCCTAGGCATGTTTCTAATACATGATTAGTTGTTATACACACTAATTATATACATATATGTTGCATTATATGTTTAATAGGATCCGTTTGTGCTCAAGACATCACTTGGCATACTTAGCATCCTTTATCGATCTTTCATTCGAATCATTCACTACAAGTGATTTCATACCCCTAAACTTATCTTTAAATGGTTTTAAATACTTTACGAGGGAGAGGGGGGAATACAAGTAGAAAAAGTTATAGTTATAGTATCAATCACATGTGATTTATAACTATCAAACAAGAGGATTTCTTATACTTCAAAATTGTGTTATCAAACAAACTGTTTCAAATCATTTTATAAAGTGACATCAAGTCATCAATAACCATTCAATTGGTTAAAAATCTTTTATATAAACTCTTTATCATCTTACAAAACTCTTTAAACTTATATATTGTCAAAATCATGTCTATATAGATATAGTTATATAAATAAGGTTGAAAGGGCTTAGGACTGATGACTCGCTTTATTTTTTGTTCCTTGTTTGGTTGTGGACTTAGGGTTTCGGTTGTTTGTTCGAGTGTCGTTTGAATCTTAGTTATATATTATGTATATGTATGTAGATATAAAAGTTCTTCCAATCAGTTCAATACCTTTAGGTAGCAAAGGTGTACAAACATGATCAGTCATTCAAACAACAGTACTAGTAAGCTATAATAGGTATAGTTTTAAAGGATTACTACTCACAATTTCTAGAACAATGAAACTTACAAGAGTCAGTTCATACATGAGTCAGTTCTAACATACTATAACAAGAACAGAAAGAACATACTATACACTAGAACAGAAAAAACATACAAGATACTAGGATAGAAGGAACATACTATACACTAGAACAGAACGAACATACTACATTAATACAAGAACATATAATATTAATGTGAGCCACTACTTCATGGCATGGCAATATACACTTGTGTCAGGTTTTGTAACCAGAGTCTCCTAGAGGGAGAGTGAGTTTGTGTATAGATCTATACGAGATTGACCATCCTACACATTGTTGCTAGCTACAGTGGGACCTGCATTTCTACGGGTGACAAATGTCATACCATTTCGACGTCTTTGATCTTCGTGATTTACTAGTCAATCATGTATGGTTATAATCTCATCGAATTTTACCTTAATTGAACAATTGGTTTAAGGTAGTTAGTACAATGGTAGTTACTATATACAATACTACTGTACATCTTCATTTTCCAATTACATTCATATAGTGATCTTCCTACATAAACGAAAATGTAAACTATTTTATGGTAATGATATTCATACTTGGGGAAAACACTGAGTTTTACAAATGAACAAACATATAGAACATTCGGGTCTTGGTAGAAGACTACATTTCATTATAAGTCGAAAATATAGGATTTTCTAGGAGATACAGACATTTACATCAAACTCTTACAAACATTTACATCAAACACTTACAAATACATTCATCAAACTTATACAAATATTTGACACCAAAATACTTATGAGCTCAGCAGCTTAAATGCTGATCTACTCTTTCAAAATAACTTGTATTCTCAGGTCACCAGTAGACAGGTGCATTGAACCAGGTTTTGAGAAGACGGAGCACATTCGAGACTCGTCTTTTATTATGATTCATATTTTGGTGTCTTTCAAGCTATACACAGAACACACTTGTATTAAATTATATTATTAATATAATGGATGATGTTGTTGCTTGTTTACTGTTGTGCATTGTTATGATACTGTAGATGAGGTCCTCCACCCCCGAACGTTTCCGCCGTTCTGGTTTGGGGGTGTGACAGATTGGTATCAGAGCTTTGTTCATAGTGAATTGAGTATATCAACCCATAAAAGATATACAACTATAAACACATCGGGATTAAAATACTCTGACCAAGAGTTTATACTTTTAAATAACAAAATATTTAACTAAAGTACACATACATGCATTCATACTACGATCAGTGTCATTATAGAGCAGAACAAAAGTATTGCGGTTGTTAAACGGCACAACTAGGCTTGGGTACATATGATCAGATCTGGGAGTGATATAGATGAAGGGTTTTAGCCATAAGAACTTTCCTATGTGCGCATGCAAAACCCTAATGCTTGGATCTAGGCTTTCTAATTAAACATGCTTTGAATCCAAGACTTCTAATGACTATTTAGGTATAAGAACAAAGTTAAAACAGATCTAGAATCATACCTTTGAATCTCTTGTTTGATCTTGTTGTCTTGGAGCTCTAGAGTCACAATTGTCACTCCTCTAATGGCTTACAAACACCAAATAGCAAGGAGGATGATTTGAGAGAGAGGAGAGGGGAGGAAATTAGCCAGGGATTCTTTTCTTTTGATGAAGTGCCGATTTCCCTTTGTCATAGGGTCTATTTATACTTGTAGACTCCTTAACGGTTACAGCTTAAACCCTAATTGGATAATCTTCTCTTAAAGCAATCCAAATCCATTCCTTAGATAACCCTTTGGACGATTTGAAGCTATCCATAGCTTCTAGAATCCGTCCACCTATATCCAATATGGATTTACAGTCTAAAGTTTAACTATCAAACAATTGACAGTTTATACCCTCTTATTTAATTAATCTCTTTAAGTCACCAAATTAATTCCAATTAATTCTATGACTTATATTAATCAAATAACAATATTATTATTCTTTATATTATCCTCATAAGATATTAATAATATTTATTCTCTCTTAATAAATCATCCTATCAAGTTGCTATGGTGAAGGCAACCCAAAAGGACCATGCACAACCGGGTCAAATACTTGCCTAATATAGTTGCAGCCTTAGACATTATTCCAACAATAGACTGATCAACTATATCTTTCCGAGAAGTCATCAACATGTGCCTAGGAATGGTTGTGGAGTTGCAGCAAGTTTAAAAACTTACCAACATTATTACAATGGAAACCTTAGAACAGAACATAAACTTAAAATACTGTAGGAGTATTTTGTGTTACTATAATTCCTTCTTTGAGAACTAAAAGGTCTTTATTAGTATGTCAATAGCTGTTGAGTGGATACGCTAAGGTTATATGTGAATAGGGTGTCATAGACTTACAATCTGTTATCTTTGCTTTATTTCTTGTTCCTTGTTTGGTTGTGGACTTGGAGTTAGGGTCACTTATTTGAAGGTCTATTTTGTTTTGATTACATATGACCGGTATGCACTACACAAGCATTGAAGTAACTAGTAAGGATCATCCTATAATTATCTTAAGCAATATGTCCATTAACTATTTCTTTTACCCCTTTTCTCGCTTAGATAACATGGCTAGATTCCATCTCCCTGGCGACCTGTACTTTCCCGATCAAGGAGTTTGAGGATGGCTCGAAGCTGAACCTGAGAACGAGAACCTGGTGGGCCCAACAAAAGAAGACCCCGAAGAGAGTTCTGATGATGAGAACGAGGAGGAAGTCCAGGAAGAATCGGACTCAGAACCGGAGGTCTACAATCCACCCCAAGTTGCTAAAAATCCTAACCCTTGTCCATCTTTTCAAGGCCCGACACCTCTGTGGGCTGTGAACTTGGGCTGGTGGAGCCACGAGCAGGGACAACCACAACCCTACAACGAAGACCGGAGTTACTACATCTTAAATGAGGGAGGCTCAGCAGACAGAGTCCTTCTTATCTTGGTGTGATGTATTTCTCACAATGTCGAGCAGGGAAGAGCGAACTTCGACCAAGTCATGGAGATTCGTGCTAACTCCAGAGTCAACACGGTTCGTCTTCGTCATCTGACTGATGACCTGGACTTTGAAATGTATCGCACTAACGCCCTACAGATGGAGTTGAATGCCTGTCGATCTAAATCAAGGAATCTTCTTCATAACCAGGTGGCACTACAGAGACATGTTTGGGAAATGGAACAGCAGCTAGCTGAAGCCAGGGCTGAATCAAGTACCAACTAGAATAGCTCCCCTCGCAAGTAGAGTCTACTCTACCCCGTCATTTGGATATAATTAGGTCTATGTATAGACTCTAGTACTAACTTCCTGTTGAGGTTATGACCTTAAACTTTAAGTCTCCTAGGTCTTAGTGCTGTCAAAATTTTCTCTTAATGGTTATGTAAGACCTACTCCAAGGTCATTTTTCCCGATCTTGTTACATCTTTAATGCCAATGATATTGACATACATCTAATATCATGGGAAATCTTTATCCAAATGCTTTCATCCTTTTATCATTAGATCTCTATTTTAATCATACTCTCATCCATTTGTTGAACTATGGTGAGTTAGTCCATGGACCACTCTCATTATTCTTGCTATCAAATTCTTACTATCGTCTTCATCTTTGTAAACTTTTAGTTGAGCGATGCCTCCACGAAGAGTAACAAGACACAATCCCCTAATAACTTCAACTCAACCACCACCTCCTCCGCACTACAATCCAGCAGCTATCCAAGCTGTAGTGGTTGCAGCTGTTTCGGCAGCTTTAGCTCAATTCAGCGCTAGTGGTACTAGCGGAAGTGGAACTATTGTACATTCCACTCAAAGTGATGTTCCAATGCGCTCTAGAGAGTGCTCATATAAGTACTTCACCAACTACAAGCCCGTGACCTTTAACGGGAGTGGAGGAATCATTGCCCTCCCACAATGGTTCGAGAAAACGGAGTCGATCTTCGAGATCTGCTCCTGTCTGGAAGGGAGCAATGTTAAATTTGCTGCCTGCACCTTCCGGATAGAGCCCTGACATGGTGGAATAGCCATGTAAAGTCACTAACCCTGATAGTGGCTAATGCTATGGGCTAGGAAGATCTGAAGGAGCTCATGATTGAAGAGTACCGCCCGAGGGGCGAGGTTCAGAAACTTGAACAGGAACTCTAGAGCCTAACCATGAATGGCTCTGATATAGTTGCCTACACCGCCAGGTTCAGTGATCTGGTGGTCTTATGTCCACGAATGGTCCCTACTGAGGGAAAGAAATTCGAGAGGTACATTTGGGGGCTAGTGCCTCCATTCCAGCGGAATGTCTTAGTTTCAAACCCCACCACCTTCGATAGTGCCAAGCGATTGGCACAGCAACTCATTGATCACGGAGTCCGCACACCGACAACAACAACCCTTACCATCCCAGAACCATCAAAAGCCGATGGCAACAAGCGGAAATTTTGGGACAACAAGAAGAAGAACAATGTGATGTAGAACTCCGCCAAGAAGCAGCAGGTCATGACTGTTCATCCCATGATAGCACCTACTGCCACTGCGCCGATGAAGCAGTATGTGGGAAGCTTGCCAAAGTGCAACAAGTGCAGCTTCCACCACAACGGACCCTGTCGGGAAATGCAGTGTGCTAAATGTAATAGGAAACGACACACTGCCCGTTTCTGTAAGTCTCCGGCTAGGCCAATCACCCAAGTCCCTGGCGTTAGTGTGGGTCATGCTTGCTACAGATGTGGCGAGGAGGGTCACTACAAGAGAAACTGCCCAAAGGCAGGGAATATGGGTGGAGTGGGAAGTGTTTTGGCTATAGGCCACGAGGAAGCAGTAGCAGACGCTACAGTGGTTACTGGTACATTTCTCCTCGATAACTCTTATGCATGCATACTGTTTGATAGTGGTGCGGAGAGGAGTTTTGTGAACTAGAAATTTGCACACATACTTAAACAAAAACCACGTGCACTGAAAGAACGGTTTACTATAGAAATGGCTAACAGAAAGACTGAGAGCACTAGTTGCATATACATAGGATGTACCCTAACTCTAGATAGCCATTCATTTCCAATCGACCTCATGCCGGTCTCAATTAAAAGTTTCGACATCATTATCGGCATGGATCGGTTGAGACTTCTTCGTGCTAACATAATGTGTTATGAAAAGGTCGTTCGTCTTAATCTACCGTCTAACGAAACTCTGGTTATCTATGGTCACAAACCCGACATGAACCTTCGTATCATCTCGAGTATACAATCCCAGAAGTACTTACGAAAGGAATGTCATGCATTTCTTGCTCATGTGGTAGATATGAGCCGAGAGACGAAAGACATAAAGAACATCCAGGAAGAATGCGACATTCCCAACATATTTCCAGAAGAACTACCAGGATTACCACCACAGCGTCAACTCGAGTTTAGAATTGACTTAGTTCCAGGGCAACCGCAGTAGCCAAATCTCCATATCGTCTAGCACCAGCTGAGATGCAGGAGCTATCTGGTCAACTTAATGAACTGCTCATCATGGGCTTTATAAGACCAAGCTTCTCACCCTAGGGAGCACCGGTCTTGTTCGTGAAGAAGAAAGACGGATCGTTCCGTACGTGCATCAACTACAGAAAACTAAATAAGCTTACCGTCAAAAATCATTACCCTCTACCTCGCATAGACGACTTATTCGACCAATTGCAAGGGGCGAATTAGTTTTCAAAGATTTATTTGAGATCCGGCTATCGCCAGTTACGAGTGTTAGAGGAGGATGTTCCCAAGATAGCCTTCCGTACTCGTTATGGACACTATGAGTTTGTAGTGATGTCATTCGGATTGACCAATGCGCCCGCTATATTCATGGACGTAATGAATAGGGTGTGCCATCCTTTCTTGGATCAGTTCGTCATTGTATTCATTGATGCCATGCTTATCTACTCTCGAAGTAAGGAGGAGCATAGTCAACATCTACGTTAAGTTTTAGAAACACTACGATTAGAGAAACTCTATGCGAAGTTCACTAAGTGCAAATTTTGGATTCGAAGAGTCGAATTCTTGGCTCACGTGGTTAGCGAAGAAGGAATTCACGTGGACCCTTCCAAAATACAGGCCATTGAGAATTGGTCATCTCCAAAGATGCCTATAGAAATTTGTCAATTTCTAGGTCTCACTAGCTACTATCGCAGGTTCATTCAGAAATTCTCTAGGATCACGAAACCACTTACTACATTGACCCAGAAACTGTGTGGCCTTTGACTGGGAAGACAAACAAGAAAAATCGTTTTAAACGCTAAAGCGGGCCTTATGCAGCGCACCGATACTATCCCTCCCAGAAGGGATATAGGACTTTGTGGTTTATTGTGATGCATCCAACCAAGGGCTTGGCTGTGTTCTTATGCAACGAGGTAAGGTCATAGCCTATGCCTCAAGACAGCTAAAGATAGATGAAGTCAACTACACCACACATGATCTTGAGTTAGGAGCAGTATTTGCTCTGAAGATCTGGAGACACTACCTGTATGGTAGAAAAAGCACTATCTTTACAAATCACAAAAGCCTTCAACATATATTCAACCAGAAGGAGCTCAATACGAGACAACGACGGTGGGTCGAGCTACTCAATGACTACGAATGCGAAATTCATTATCATCCCGGTAAAGACAACATAGTAGCTGGCGCCCTAAGTCGGAAAGAATACTCTGGTCGTAGAGTCAAATCATTGACTATGACTATCCATTCACATCTGTCCACACAAATTAAGGAGGCTCAACTAGAAGCCTTGAAACCTGAAACAGTGGCGGGTGGATCCCTGAGAGGGATGGATAAAAACTTGGAAGTCAAGGGTGGCGGAGTCTTATATCTCATGGATCGGATCTGGACACCGAAGCACGGTGGTTTTAGAGACTTGGTCATGACCGAAGCACACAACGCTCGATATTCCGTCCACCTAGGTTCAGATAATATGTATATGGCTCTCAAAAAGCGATACTGGTGGCCTAACATGAAAGCAGAGATTGCTACCTTCGTAAGTAAGTGTCTTACTTGTGCCAAAGTTAAGGTAGAATACTAGAAACCCTCAGGCTTACTATAGCAACCGGAGATACTAGAATGGAAGTGGGAGCGGATCATGATGGACTTCATAACCAAGTTGCCCAAGACAACGGGTGGTCTCGATACCATTTGGGTGATCGTAGACAGGTTAACAAAGTCCTCACACTTCCTGCCTATCAAAGAGACTGACAAGATGGAGAAACTAACGAGAACCTACATTAGGGAGATCGTACGACTGCATGGTGTTCCAATATCCATTATATCTGATAGAGATAGTAGATTCACTTCAAGGTTTTGGCAGTTGCTACAAGGTTCCCTAGGAACTAGGTTGGACATAAGTACAACCTACCATCCGCAAACCGACGGACAAAGTGAGAGGACTATATAAACATTGGATGATATGTTGCGATCCTATGTAATAGAATTTGGGAAAGCATGGGATTCTCATATACCCCTTGTCGAGTTCTCCTACAATGAAAGTTATCACACGAGCATAAAGGCTGCTCCATTTGAAGCCCTCTATGTCCGGAAGTGCAGATCCCCTTTGTGTTGGGATGAGGTGGGTGACACACAGTTAGCTAAAGGAAGAGTTCCTGACCGCACTCTCATAGGTCCAGAAATCATTCGGGAAATGACTGAGATCATTCAGATTCGTGAACGATTGAAAGTCTCTAGAGATCGACAGAAAAGCTACGCAGACAAGAGAAGGAAACCTTTGGAATTCCAGGTTGGTGACCGTGTTCTATTGAAGGTCTCACCCTGGAAGGGTTTATACGCTTTGGAAAGCGTGGAAAGCTAAATCCAAGATATGTAGGGCCTTTTGATATTCTCGCTAGAATTAGCCCTGTAGCTTACAGACTTAAACTACCTCACGAACTTAGTAACGTACACCCTACTTTCCACGTTTCGAACATGAAAAAGTGTCTATCCGATGAGACTCGTATAATCCCACTCGACAAGATTGAGATCAACGAGAGCCTCAACTTTGAGGAAGAACCAGTAGATATCATGGACCGAGAGATCAAGCAAACGAAGCAAAGCCGTATCCCGATAGTGAAGGTTCGCTTGAATGCCAAGTGAGGACCTGAATTTACTTGGGAGCGCAAGGATCAAATGAAACTGAAATATCCTCATCTTTTTACTTAGTTATTTGTACTTTCTTAAACTCTAATTTCGGGAAGAAATTCTCTCTAATGGGAAGATCATGTGACAACCCGAAATTTCTATCTTGTAAAGCCAATCAATTCAATCAAAAGTCAGACTTGTTTCTGCTATCTTTTAGCATTGTTAATGGTCTATTTGAGTGTTCTAAGCCTAGTACGTTCAAGGATTGTGTCTAGGGATGTGTTAACTTCAGTTCGTTGTGTTGCAATCGAGCCATAAACTCCATGTTGGCCGTGAACCCCTTCCTTTAAGTACCAATTTCCTTCATTATTTCTTCACTTCTCACATCTTCAAGGCAAGAACACTCATTTCTCTCTCAAGTATCATCAAGAACACTTCCTTTTCTCTTCAAATTTGTAAGTGATTCTTCCATTGTTTCTTGATAACCTTCTTGATCTTGTGAAACCCTTTGATTTCATCCATGAATTCATTAATTTTGGTTTAGATCTTTAAGATCATCATCTTTCACCAAGAACACACACTTGTTCTTGGTGGCTGTGAACCCCCAAGGGCCTCCAAATCGTAAGTATCCTTTCCATATTCTTGTTACCCACTAGAAACTTTTGAAGCCTCATGAGACAAACACCCTTTTATCAAGAATCAAGAACCAAAATGCATGAACATCAAGAGTTTACGGGCGTAAACTCTTCATATGGTCGTAAACCCTATTAGCTCATGATGTGGCCATGAACCCTTCATCCCATGGCCACAAACACTTCATAGATGCAAGTAAGGGCCGCAAACCCTTCTTAAGGGCAAGTACTCTTGGTCGTAAACACCCTTATGGTCGTAAACATTTGTAGTGTGGCCGTAAACTCTCTTAAATCAATCATAGGTGATTGATACACTCCATTGTGAGTGATTCCTAGTTCTTATGGATGTTTCCAATACATGATTAGTTGTTAAACACACTAATTATATACATATATGTGTCATTATATGTTGTGACAACCCGATATTTCGAGTCAATGTAATGTAAAAATCAATCAAAGTTAGGTCAAAATGTAACCTTCCTAAAATCTTATTCGGATTAAATAAAGTAATAGGAATCATATCAAGGTTTGCGTATATAAAAAGAACGTCCAAATCTGACCTCGGACGAGGAAGTTATGAATTTTTGAAGAAATTCCTTAATCACGTCATTTTAATAAATAAATAATAAAAATGATTTCGGAATTTGCCAGCGGAATCTAAACGGAAGTCGTAGATCATGGTCTCACCTTCGCGTGGATATAAAGAACGTCAAAAACGGAGTTCGTATGAGAGAGATATGAATTTTTGAAGTTTATTTAAAATAAATAAGAATTTAATTATAAATTCCCGGTAATATCCGAAGGGGAGTCATCGGATTGGACCGAAGTACGCCCTGCGTACCTTCGTACGCCCCGCATACTGAGATCGAGGGTCTCGGATCGTCCACGTCGCGCTATCCGAAGAATCTAACCCGTCCGACCCGTCCGAAGCTCCGACCCGTCCGACCCGCTGTCCCGTCCGACCCGCCGTCCCATCCGACCCGCGTACCCAGCAACCCGTCCCATCCGAACCGAGGCAGTCGAGGCTTCGGTCATGCATGACGTACGCGTACGCGCTGCGTACGAGCGTACGCCCCGCGTTCGGAGGCGGTTCAGCCTTCCTATAAATAGGATGCGAGGCTTTCCGAAAATGTTGCTCATTTCTCTCCTCCCTCTCACAACTTTGTCTCGTTTTCCGTGCCCGTTATAACCCGAAGCTCTGGTCTTTTTGCTCAAGTCCCGAGGGTCGATTTTACTCCCGAGATTCCCGAGAATCCCGAGAAAAATCCGTTTTCCGAGACGAAACTCTGCCCGGTTTTCCATCTCGCTTTCCTCAATCAATCAAGTGAGTTTCATACTCCTTAATCAACCTGTTAAATATTCTAAATGCTTTTATATGCTTTCAAAAGGGGGGAATACAAGTTAAATACTTATAGTTATTGTTTCAATCACATGTGATTGTACTAATCACATGTGATTAATAACTAGGGAAATCAGTGGTTTTATCACTATTCAAACTATCTATCAAACTGTTTTACTTCTAAATGTTTTCCAAACCCATTTACTTTTCGAATTTACACTGCAACTGTGATTTAAGCAAATGTTCCTTATACGTAAACTGTTTTAATCAAATCTACACCTTCAAATGGTTTTATAGATTGACATCAAGTCAATCTTTCGTTAAAAATAATACTTATGTTTCAAATGCCTTATAAATACTTATTTATGCTTTTATATTACAAATTGCATGCCCATATATGTATGGACGTATAAATAATGTTTAAAGGGCTTAGGAAGGCTATCCACCTTGTTTCCTTTTCCTCGATTTGGATGTGGTCTGATAGGATTTCGGGTGACCATCCGAAGGTCGTTTCCATATTAATTATATATCAAATATACATATATAGACATAAAAGTACTTCCATAATCATACGTACTAAACACACTGTTAACAAGTTACCATCGGGGTAACACAGAATCACACTATTACAACTGCTAGATCAATGAGTCAGTTCATTCATGAGTCTATAATAGGAAGAGAATATATACAACTATACTACGAGAACATATACAACTATACTAGAACAAGAAACATTTCATCACACATGCAAGAATACGATAACAAATGTGATCCACTGTATCGGAGCATGCCTTAAATGTCATGACCCGAGTTGTAGCCAGAATTCTCTTGGAGGGAGAGCGTTGAGTTTGCGTATAGATCTATACTGGATTGACTATCCTACACCTTGCTGCTAGCTACAGCCGGACCTGCAGGTCTGCGGGTGCCAAACGTCATTCCGTTATTACGACCGTTCTTTATGTCGTTGTTATCAGTCGATAGTATGGTGCAATTATCACATTATACCTTAATATAAATCCGGTTTAAGGTAGTAGTAATTAGTACAACAGTAGTTCTTATTATACAAAACTACAGTACTACAATGATTTACCCATTACATATTTTGGTGATAATCTCACTTAAGCATTAATGTACACACTATATTTTATCAAATGATAGTTATACTTGGGTAATCACACACTTTTACAACAAACGAGTTTACAAAACAGTTAAGCCTTGGTAGAAGGTTACTTTTATGGAAAATATAGGATTTTCTGAGAGATTCAAACTTTTGCAAATACTTTTAAAACATTTATTTACATTTTTACAAACTTATACATTGGGACAAGTTCAAACGTTTTTGACAATGATCATTGACACTAAAATACTTATGAACTCACCAGCTTAATGCTGATAAACTCTTTCAAAATAACTTGTATTCTCAGGTCATCAGTAGACAGGTACCGATGCCAGCTTTTGAGATGATGGAGCGTACTCAAGACTCATCATTTTATTATTTTGATTTACGTTATATTTTTGGTGTCTAAAACTGTACAGAACACGCATGTATTAAATTTATATATTTAATGCAAATGGATGATGTTGTTTGCCTATTTACATTTACTGTGTTGTGATTACCTTACATGACGTCCTCCGCCCCAGAACGTTTCCGCCGTTCTTGGTTTTGGGGTGTGACAGATTGGTATCAGAGCATTGTTTATAGTGAATTGAGTATATCAACCCATAAAAGATATACTAAACTATAAACCCATTGGGGATTAAACTCTGACCAAGAGTCTATACTTAAAATAATAAAATATTTAACTAAGTATACTAGTCTGCATTCATACTAAAATAAGTGTCACAATGACAAGAACAAAAGTATTACGATTGTTAAATATCACAAGTGAGCTCGGGGATGTATGGTCAGTCCTGGGAATGGCATAGCCTGATCAACTATGCTGATCCTAGGAGTGATTAGCACATGCCTTAGAATGGTTGTGATAGGTTAACAAGTCTAAAAACTTACCAACAATACCACAAGAAGATCAATAGAATTTAAACTTAAAATACTATAGGAGTATTTTGCGCTACTAGTTACACGTATACTATATTCTTATACCTCTATTCTCGCGTAGATCTTGATGGCTAGATATCCATCATGGCGACCCGTACTTTCCCAATGAAGGCAATGCCGGGTGGATCGATGAAGAGCCCGAAGTTAATCATCCAATCCCTTTGAATGATCACCTCGCAGAAGGCTTTTCAGATGGGTCCGACTCCGAGCCTGAAGTCAACAACCTACCGATTGTAGGTCAAGCCCCGAACAACAACCCTCGACCAGCGTTTCCAGGTCCTACACCCATGTGGGCAAACAACCTGAACCGCTGGAGTGATGATCAGGGTCAACCCTTACCATACTTTGGGGACCGAACCTTTTACAACGTCAGCGATGGTGGCTCTACTGACCGAGCTCTGCCTGTCATTATCCGCAGAATAGCTCGTATTGTCGAGCAAGGTAGAGCAGCCGTCGACCGGGTCATAGAGATTGATGCCGACTCAGGTGTCAACACAGTCAGCATCCGCCGTCTTGAAGAAGACATGGAACGGACCCGGAGGACAAATAAAACCCTGCTGTAGCAGTTGGCTGCCTCACGAGCTGAAATATTGGAACTTCGAGCTCGTCAGAGGACTCTGGATCGACCCATTCAAGAAGTGTTTCGTCAAGTATCCGACCGCAGTACTCGCCCGGGATTTTTCCCATTGCCGTTGGTTGATGTCTAGTACATCTCCGTCTTTTAATTAAAGGATAGCCTTTAACATCTGTACTCCAAGTAGCACTTATGTGTAAAATGTTTCTAACTTCCGTACTCAAATTTGAAATCTAAGAACTGTCAAACTTTTCTATATGGTATGATGTATGACCTACTGTTAGGTCGATTTTCACTGAACTTATTACATCGGTAATACCAGTATTTTTGAGATCTATCTATCTGGGAAAAGTCTATACACTTATGCTTTCCTTCAAATATTTCTTATTAAGGTTTCAAACACTCTTTCAACTGTTGGACTATGGTTAGTTAGTCCGTGTGTCACTCTCACGTTGCTTACAAATTGATTCTTACCATCTTTCTTATCTTTATAAACTTTTAGCTGAAGGATGCCTCCTCGCAAGTCTCCCAGGAATAGGAATAATCCTGCACCTCCACCACCTCCTCCGCCTCCGGTCATCGATACTGTAGCCCTGAATGCTGTTGTAGCTGCAGCAGTGGCAACTGCCATGGCTCAGTATCACTCTTCTGATGCCAGCAGAGGTGGAACCCCTGTGGAATCTATTCCGATCGAAATCCCTGTGCGCTCAAGGGAGTGCTCTTACAAGGATTTTACAAACTGCAAGCCGAAGCCTTTCTATGGCACCGGTGGAGTCATTGCTCTCTCGCAGTGGTTCGAGAAGACTGAATCAGTCTTCGAAATCTGTTCATGCCCTGCTGCGTGCAAGGTGAAATATGCCGCCTGCACCTTTGAGGGTAAAGCCCTAACGTGGTGGAACGGCCACGTCAAAGCCCTAACTCTCGTCGTAGCCAACGACATGGGCTGGGAAACAATGAAAGACCTCATGACTGAGGAATACTGCCCGAGGGGCGAGATCCAGAAACTGGAGCAGGAACTCTGGAACCTGTCGATGAAGGGCACCAATGTGGTCGCTTATACTGCCCGATTCAGCGAGCTGGTGGCCCTCTGCCCCAATATGGTTCCCACCGAGGGGAAGAAGATCGAGAGGTACATATGGGGACTAGTGCCTCCGTATCAGGGGAATGTGCTAGCGTCAAACCCCGCTACCTTCGACAGTGCCAAACGATTGGCACAACGACTCATTGACCATGGAGTCAAAACCCCTGCAACCACAACCACCTTAGCCATCCCAGAACCCTCCAAACCCGCCGATACTAAGCGGAAATTCTGGGATGAAAGGAAGAAGCATCAGGCTGCCAAAAAGCAACAATTGGTGGCAATTCATGCCGCAGTAACCCCTACTACTGCTACTACTGCTCCGGTGAGTCGGTATGCTGGAAGTTCGCCCAAGTGCACCAAATGCAGCTACCACCACAACGGCCCCTGCCGTGAATTGCAGTGCTCTAACTGCAACAGGAAAGGACACACCGTCCGATTCTGTAAGTTCCTGGCACAACCTATCAACCAAGTCCCTGGCCCTGGCGCAAGCCCAACCTGCTATGGATGTGGCGAAGCAGGCCACTTTAAGAGGGACTGCCCCAAAGCGAGGAATGCTGGAGGAGCAGGGAGGGTACTGGCTATAGGCCACGGGGAAGCAGTTGCTGACCCGACAGTAGTAACCGGTACGTTCCTCCTCGATAACTCCTATGCATGCATTCTATTCGATAGTGGAGCGGAGCGAAGCTTCGTAAACCATAAATTTGCTCGCATGCTTAATCAACCACCGCACGCACTCAAAGAACTATTTACAGTAGAAATGGCTAATGGAAAAACTGAAAATACGAGTAGCATATACTTAGGTTGTACCCTAACCCTAGACAACCATTCATTTCCAATCGACCTCATGCCAGTCTCAATAAAAAGTTTCGACGTCATCATTGGCATGGACTGGTTAAGCCTTCATCGTGCCGACATCATGTGCTTCGAGAAAGTAGTCCGTCTAAACCTCTCGTCTAACGAAACTCTTATAGTCTATGGCGACAAACCCGGTGCAAGTCTTCGCATCATATCAAGTATTCAAGCACAGAAATACCTGCGTAAGGAATACCACACTTTCCTTGCTCACGTCGTCGACACGAACCTAGAAACGAAAGAACTAAAGAACCTCCCAGTAGTGAGCGACTTCCCCGACATTTTCCCAGAAGAACTACCCGGATTACCTCCGCAACGACAAGTCGAGTTCAGAATCGACTTAGTCCCAGGAGCTACCCCAGTAGCCAAGTCGCCCTACCGTTTAGCACCAGCCGAGATGCAAGAACTCTCTGGTCAACTTAACGAACTGCTCAACAAGGGCTTTATAAGGCCAAGTTTCTCACCTTGGGGAGCACCGGTCTTGTTTGTTAAGAAGAAGGACGGATCCTTCCGTATGTGTATTGACTACAGAGAACTCAACAAACTGACGGTCAAGAATCGTTATCCTCTACCACGCATAGATGATCTATTCGACCAACTGCAAGGGGCGAACTATTTTTCTAAGATTGATCTGAGATCCGGGTATCACCAGTTACGAGTGCTAGAGGAGGATGTGCCGAAGACCGCCTTCCGAACTCGTTACGGACATTACGAGTTCGTGGTGATGCCATTCGGATTGACCAATGCGCCCGCAGTATTCATGGATCTGATGAATAGAGTATGCCGACCCTACTTGGATTAGTTCGTCATCGTTTTCATTGACGACATCCTAATCTACTCCCGAAGTAAGAAAGAACATGGCGATCATCTGCGACAAGTTCTAGGGACATTACGAAAAGAGAAACTTTATGCGAAGTTCTCGAAATGTGAATTTTGGATCCGAAGAGTCGAATTCTTAGGACACGTGGTAAGCGAAGAGGGAATCCACGTGGACCCATCCAAAATTAAGGCCATTGAGAACTGGTCAGCACCGAAGACTCCTACAGAAATTCGTCAATTTCTAGGTCTCGCTGGCTACTACCGCAGGTTCATTCAGAACTTCTCACGAATAGCGAAGCCTCTTACAACCCTAACCCAGAAAGGTGTGGCCTTTGACTGGGAAGAGAAACAAGAAAGAGCGTTCCAAACGCTCAAACGAGCCTTGTGCACCGCACCAATACTATCCCTTCCCGAAGGAATAGAAGACTTCGTAGTTTATTGCGATGCATCAAACCAAGGACTCGGATGTGTTCTGATGCAGCGAGGAAAGGTCATCGCCTACGCCTCAAGACAATTGAAGACACACGAGGTTAACTACATGACCCACGATCTTGAGCTAGGAGCAGTAGTGTTTGCTCTGAAGATCTGGAGACATTACTTGTATGGAACGAAGAGCACTATCTTTACCGACCACAAGAGTTTACAACACATTTTCGATCAGAAGGAGCTCAACATGAGACAACGACGATGGGTCGAGCTACTCAGTGATTACGAATGCGATATTCGTTATCATCCGGGTAAAGCCAACGTAGTAGCAGACGCCCTAAGTCGGAAGGAATATTCTGGTCGCAAAGTCAAGTCATTATCGATAACCATCCATTCACACCTGACTAAGCAAATTCAGGCGGCTCAACTTGAGGCCATGAAATCTGAAAATGTGTCAAGTGAATCCCTTAGAGGAATGGACAAGAATTTAGAAGCCAAGGGTGACGGAGCTTTATATTTCATGAACCGGATCTGGACACCGAAGCATGGTGGCTTCCGAGACTTGGTCATGACCGAGGCGCACAACACTCGGTATTCCGTCCACCCAGGTTCAGATAAGATGTATCTGGATCTTAAGAAGCTATACTGGTGGCCTAATATGAAAGCAGAGATTGCTACCTTCGTAAGTAAATGCCTTACTTGCGCAAAGGTTAAGGTCGAGTACCAGAAGCCCTCTGGTTTATTGCAGCAACCAGAGATCCCGGAATGGAAGTGGGAGCGGATCACTATGGATTTCATAACCAAGTTGCCCAAGACAACGGGTGGACTTGACACCATATGGGTCATCGTTGATAGATTGACCAAGTCTGCACACTTCCTGCCTATCAAAGAAACCGACAAGATGGAGAAGCTTACGAGAACATACATTAGGGAAATCGTACGGCTACATGGTGTACCTATGTCCATTATCTCCGATAGAGATAGTAGGTTCACCTCAAGATTTTGGCAATCACTACAACATTCCCTAGGAACGAGGCTGGACATGAGCACAGCCTACCATCCTCAGACCGACGGACAGAGTGAGAGGACCATCCAAACTCTAGAAGATATGTTGCGAGCCTGCGTGATTGACTTTGGGAAGGCATGGGATACTCATTTACCCCTTGTCGAGTTTTCCTATAATAACAGTTATCACACGAGCATCAAGGCTGCTCCATTTGAAGCTCTCTACGGCCGTAAGTGCAGATCCCCTCTGTGCTGGGCTGAGGTGGGTGATACCCAATTAGCCAGGGGGCAAACTTCCGACAGTACTCTCACCGGTCCGGAGATCATTCGGGAAATAACAGAGAAGATCGTTCAGATCCGTGAACGATTGAAAGCCTCTAGAGACCGACAGAAGAGCTACGCTGATAAGCGAAGGAAACCTTTGGAATTTCAGGTGGGAGACCGAGTCCTCCTCAAAGTCTCACCCTGGAAGGGCTTGATACGCTTCGGCAAGCGTGGAAAGCTTAATCCGAGGTACATAGGGCCTTTCGAGATTCTTGCAAGAGTCGGCCCCGTAGCTTACAAACTCGAACTACCAGACGCACTTCGTAACGTACATTCTACATTCCACGTATCTAACTTGAAAAAGTGTCTATCCGACGAGACTCTTCTAATCCCACTCGACGAGATCGAAATCAACGAGAGCCTCAACTTCGTGGAAGAACCTATAGAGATCATGGACCGTGAAGTCAAGCAGACAAAGCAAAGCCGTATCCCTATCGTGAAGGTTCGCTGGAATGCCACGCAAGGACCGGAATTCACTTGGGAACGTGAGGATCAGATGAAACTGAAATACCCTCACCTTTTTGCTTAGTTATTCGTAATTTCTAACTTGCTTAAAATTCTAATTTCGGGACGAAATTCCTTCTAACGGGGGGATGATGTGACAACCCGATATTTCGAGTCAATGTAATGTAAAAATCGATCAAAGTTAGGTCAAAATGTAACCTTCCTAAAATCTTATTCGGATTAAATAAAGTAATAGGAATCATATCAAGGTTTGCGTATATAAAAAGAACGTCCAAATCTGACCTCGGACGAGGAAGTTATGAATTTTTGAAGAAATTCCTTAATCACGTCATTTTAATAAATAAATAATAAAAATGATTTTGGAATTTGCCAGCGGAATCTAAACGGAAGTCGTAGATCATGGTCTCACCTTCGCGTGGATATAAAGAACGTCAAAAACGGAGTTCGTATGAGAGAGATATGAATTTTTGAAGTTTATTTAAAATAAATAAGAATTTAATTATAAATTCCCGGTAATATCCGAAGGGGAGTCATCGGATTGGACCGAAGTACGCCCTGCGTACCTTCGTACGCCCCGCGTACTGAGATCGAGGGTCTCGGATCGTCCACGTCGCGCTATCCGAAGAATCTAACCCGTCCGACCCGCTGTCCCGTCCGACCCGCCGTCCCATCCGACCCGCGTACCCAGCAACCCGTCCCATCCGAACCGAGGCAGTCGAGGCTTCGGTCATGCATGACGTACGCGTACGCGCTGCGTACGAGCGTACGCCCCGCGTTCGGAGGCGGTTCAGCCTTCCTATAAATAGGATGCGAGGCTTTCCGAAAATGTTGCTCATTTCTCTCCTCCCTCTCACAACTTTGTCTCGTTTTCCGTGCCCGTTATAACCCGAAGCTCTGGTCTTTTTGCTCAAGTCCCGAGGGTCGATTTTACTCCCGAGATTCCCGAGAATCCCGAGAAAAATCCGTTTTCCGAGACGAAACTCTGCCCGGTTTTCCATCTCGCTTTCCTCAATCAATCAAGTGAGTTTCATACTCCTTAATCAACCTGTTAAATATTCTAAATGCTTTTATATGCTTTCAAAAGGGGGGAATACAAGTTAAATACTTATAGTTATTGTTTCAATCACATGTGATTGTACTAATCACATGTGATTAATAACTAGGGAAATCAGTGGTTTTATCACTATTCAAACTATCTATCAAACTGTTTTACTTCTAAATGTTTTCCAAACCCATTTACTTTTCGAATTTACACTGCAACTGTGATTTAAGCAAATGTTCCTTATACTTAAACTGTTTTAATCAAATCTACACCTTCAAATGGTTTTATAGATTGACATCAAGTCAATCTTTCCTTAAAAATAATACTTATGTTTCAAATGCCTTATAAATACTTATTTATGCTTTTATATTACAAATTGCATGCCCATATATGTATGGACGTATAAATAATGTTTAAAGGGCTTAGGAAGGCTATCCACCTTGTTTCCTTTTCCTCGATTTGGATGTGGTCTGATAGGATTTCGGGTGACCATCCGAAGGTCGTTTCCATATTAATTATATATCAAATATACATATATAGACATAAAAGTACTTCCATAATCATACGTACTAAACACACTGTTAACAAGTTACCATCGGGGTAACACAGAATCACACTATTACAACTGCTAGATCAATGAGTCAGTTCATTCATGAGTCTATAATAGGAAGAGAATATATACAACTATACTACGAGAACATATACAACTATACTAGAACAAGAAACATTTCATCACACATGCAAGAATACGATAACAAATGTGATCCACTGTATCGGAGCATGCCTTAAATGTCATGGCCCGAGTTGTAGCCAGAATTCTCTTGGAGGGAGAGCGTTGAGTTTGCGTATAGATCTATACTGGATTGACTATCCTACACCTTGCTGCTAGCTACAGCCGGACCTGCAGGTCTGCGGGTGCCAAACGTCATTCCGTTATTACGACCGTTCTTTATGTCGTTGTTATCAGTCGATAGTATGGTGCAATTATCACATTATACCTTAATATAAATCCGGTTTAAGGTAGTAGTAATTAGTACAACAGTAGTTCTTATTATACAAAACTACAGTACTACAATGATTTACCCATTACATATTTTGGTGATAATCTCACTTAAGCATTAATGTACACACTATATTTTATCAAATGATAGTTATACTTGGGTAATCACACACTTTTACAACAAACGAGTTTACAAAACAGTTAAGCCTTGGTAGAAGGTTACTTTTATGGAAAATATAGGATTTTCTGAGAGATTCAAACTTTTGCAAATACTTTTAAAACATTTATTTACATTTTTACAAACTTATACATTGGGACAAGTTCAAACGTTTTTGACAATGATCATTGACACTAAAATACTTATGAACTCACCAGCTTAATGCTGATAAACTCTTTCAAAATAACTTGTATTCTCAGGTCATCAATAGACAGGTACCGATGCCAGCTTTTGAGATGATGGAGCGTACTCAAGACTCATCATTTTATTATTTTGATTTACGTTATATTTTTGGTGTCTAAAACTGTATAGAACACGCATGTATTAAATTTATATATTTAATGCAAATGGATGATGTTGTTTGCCTATTTACATTTACTGTGTTGTGATTACCTTACATGACGTCCTCCACCCCAGAACGTTTCCGCCGTTCTTGGTTTTGGGGTGTGACATATGTTTAATAGGATCCGTTTATGCTCAAGACATCACTTGGCATACTTAGCATCCTATATCGATCTTTCATTCGAATCACTCACTACAGGTGAGTCCATACCCCTAAACTCATCTTTAAATGATTTTAGATGCTTTATGAGTGAAATACAAGTAGAAAACATTATAGTTATAGTATCAATCACATGTGATTTATAACTATCAAACAAGAGGATTTTTTATACTTCAAAACTGTGTTATCAAAGAAATTGTTTCAAATCATTTTATAAATTGACATCAAGTCATCAATAACCATTCAAATGGTTAAAACTCTTTTATATAAACTCTTTATCATTTTACAAAACTCTTTTAAACTTATATATTGTCAAACTCATGTCTATATAGATATAGTTATATAAATAAGGTTGAAAGGGCTTAGGACTGATGACTCACTTTATTTCTTGTTCCTACTTTGGTTGTGGACTTAGGGTATTGGTTGTTTTTCTAAGTGTCGTTTGAATCTTAGTTATATATTATGTATATGTATGTAGATATAAAAGTTCTTCCAATCAGTTCAATACCTTTGGGTAACAAAGGTGTACAAACATGATCAGTCATTTAAACAATAGTACTAGTAAACTACAATAGGTACAATTTAGAGGATTACCACTCCTAATTTCTAGAACAATGAAACTAACAAGAGTCAATTCATACATGAGTCAGTTCAAACATACTATAACAAGAACAGAAAGAACATATTATACACTAGAACAGAAGGAACATACTAGACACTAGGACAGAAGGAACATACTACACACTAGAACAGAAGGAACATACTACACTAATACAAGAACAATATAACATTAATGTGAGCCACTACTTCATGGCATGTTAATATATTGTTGTGTCACGTTTTGTAACCAGAGTCTCTTGGGGGGATAGCGTGAGTTTGTGTATAAATCTATTCGGGATTGACCATCCTACACCTTGTTGCTAGCTATAGTGGGACCTTCAGGTCTACGGGTGACAAATGTCATACCATTTCGACGTCTTTGATCGTCGTGTTTTACTAGTCAATCAAGTATGGTTATAAACTCATTACATTTTACCTTAATTAAACAATTGGTTTAAGGTAGTTAGTACACTGGTAGTGATGATATACAATACTACTGTACATCTTCATTTTCCCATTGCATTCATATAGTGATCTTTTCACGTAAACAGAAATGTAAACTATTTTATGGTAATGATAGTCATACTTGGGGAAAAACACTCACTTTTACAAAAGAACAAACATTTACATCAAACTCTTCCAAACATTTACATCAAACACTTACAAATACTTTCATCAAACTTATACAAACATTTGACACTAAAATACTTATGAACTCACCGGCTTAAATGCTGATCTACTCTTTCAAAATAATTTGTATTCTTAGGTCACTAGTAGACAGGTACACTGGACTAGGTTTTGAGAAGACGGAGCACATTCGAGAATCATCTTTTATTTTGATTCATATTTTGGTGTCTTTCAAACTATACACAGAAGACACTTGTATTAAATTATATTATTAATGCAATGGATGATGTTGTTGATTGTTTACTATTGTGCATTGTTATGATACTGTACATGACGTCCTCCGCCCCCGAACGTTTCCACAGTTCTAGTTTGGGAGTGTGAGAAAACGACTATTGGTAATGAATCCCGACTCATCATAGATTGAACCATATCTAACAAAGTTTGATTTCTCCTTTCAGTAACACCATTCAATTGGGGTGTCCTTGGAGGATCCATACACAAAACTATTACCCAATTTATAAGATGATCATAGAACTCGATACTAAGGTATTCCCCTCCCTTATCAGATCGGAGAACCTTTATCTTCCTACCCAATTAATTACCTTTGATACTATTTGAACATTTCAAAAGTATTTGAATTATGTTTAATCAAATAAACATAACCATATCTACTGAAATCATCACTAAACGTAACGTAGTAATGTCTACCATTCCTTGTGTCAAATTTCACTTTTTCATAGACTAGTACTTTTCATGTAATTAGTTTTCAGATTTGATTTTCGTTTTGTTTTTCTAGCTAGACTTTTCAATTTTTAGCTTATTGAACGTTTGGTTTTAAATTCTTTTTATTCTGATCACCTACCTAAGGTTTTATCATTCCAGTTAACCAGTTAATAGAAACCGTAAATGTTCTTATCAACTGGTAAAAGTAACAAGTAATGAATCGGTTCTGTGTTTGGGATTTGACTTTATTATAAACTGAAAAAATCATATATTTACGCTTCCGAGCCTGTGAGAAGTGTTGGGTATTGCTCGGAATTTTACACATAACATAGTCCAATTCTTCTAATTTAATTAACAACTTATTTAACTGAACAATAAAAAGTTAGGTTTAATTCAAAGAGCTTCTTTAGGTAACAGGCATTATACTAGAGCTTGTTAGTTTTTCTCAGTACCAGCTTAGATAGAACGCATCTTAAATAATCATATATGGGTTATTTGCATGATTAGGAAAGTCGTAGCAGAACTGAAATTATTTTTTATATTGATTTTTGTTTAATTTTAATATCACTGCATATTTTAGTTTTTAGTTTCATTCAAATCCCCTTTTATATTTTCTGTTTCTTGACTAGAATGTGCCTGATACAAAAACGCATTGACCATTAGGTTGTGTCCCTGAGGATTTGACTCTGCTTCCCTATGTTATATTTTTAGTGCAACCGGTAGTGATATTTTTATTTTTTAATACGCACACGACAGCGTGTTAACAATAAGCTTTAAACATAAATTTCCATCTTTATAAACTAGAATATCACCCTATTCATTATCAAACGAAAATTGAATACCTTGTTTTACAATGCATTAAATGAAATAATGTTCCTAAACATCCCTAAAGAGTTACAAACTTTAACTAAACTAATCAAAATTCCACAACTAAGCTTGACCTTGAACTCTCCAACCATCAAGATGGGCAATGTCTATCTGTTCCCCATGATGAGATTCATTTCTCCATGCTTAAGCTTCCTTCTTGCCTTTAGTCCCAACAATATCGAGCATATATGAGTACCACATCCAATATTAAGAACCCATGACTTAGAAGTAGTAGTATTATCAAGTTCTATCATATAAGTACCAAAATTGGATCCGGTCACATAAACCTTTCCTTCTTTGAGGTCTTTCAGGTACTTCAGGAAAATTCGCTTCCAACGCCCCTTAACACCATAGTAGAGTCACATTTCTTCCTTTGGATCACTCACTAGTTGAAATGATTTATCTTCTTTTCCCTTATTTCCACTTTAGGAATTAGAATCAACAACTTATTCTTTCAACTTCAAATTTGAAAACTTTCAATTCTTTGCATCACAATTATGAATGGCGAACACTTGAGTTTAAGGTGCATCATGAACTTTCTTCACACTAGATTTAGCTGTTTGGAGGAGATTGTATAGATCCATCAATGTCTTGTCCACACTACTCAAATGATAACTCATGATGAAATTATCATACGAACATGGGAGAGAACCAAGCACAAGATCCACTATTAGGTTCTTATTGAAGACAAGATCGAGTTTCTCGAGTCGGCCAATGTATCTCTTCATTAGTTGAACATTAGCATATATTGATTTGCCATCTTTGAGTTTGCGTGACATTAGGGATTTAACATCTTCAAACTGCTCTTGCCTTCATCTTTGCTGAAACATTTTAGCCAATTGCAATTTTATTTCATACGCCCAAGTGTTCTCGAAGGTCTTTTGAAGATCCGAGGATATGATGGCTATCATGACACAAGAAACCATATTCGGGTCATCCATGTTTTTGGCGTGAGCATATTTTTCTTCATTGTTAAAGTTTTCATTGGTTTGGGAATAGGAACATCGAGCACATATTCAAGATTTTCATACCTCAAAGTGATACTTAAAATTTTCATCTAATCGAGATAGTTAACCCCGCCAGTGAGATTCTCTCGATGGAGAACATAAATGAGGGAGCAGTTTGGAGTAGTAGGAGGAGGAGGTGAAAGACGAAGACAATTCACATCCGACATCTAAAAATGAGAGAGATAGTTTAGTTAGTTAAATTAATCGTTAAATAATTACCTAATTTATTATGAGACTAAGATCCATATTTTAGATTTGTTTTTTGAAGAGAGATACCGTAATCATATCAATATTTTTTTATGTAGGTTAATCTCGGATTTGCACACCATACATGAAATTCCTAGATTTTTGAGATTCATTAAACTAGTCAATGGCATGTTAATGTCAGATTTGTAAATCCTAAATTCGTGTCTGGGATACCGAGGTCTCACAAATAAGATGGTGAATCAACCATGCAATAACGAGTGACACTCGATTATGTCATGGTTCTCTAGTTTAGTTGTTGGTTAACCACACACGCTCCATCAACAACCCATAACCACAAGTGTCAAATCATTTTCTACTTAGGTCAGAAATTTACGTCCGGTTAACCACATACGCTCCATAAATTGGCAATAAGGAATAATGTGCATTATTCATTTATTAGCAAATATTCATGTTTTCCAAATATAGCCAAAACCATGAATTTTGTTTTTAGCACTTTTATTTTTTATACTTTTAACGAGACATCGTCCTATCGAACCCTTTTTGCTAACGACTATCCACCACACAAAGAAGCAGTGCGTGATATGCACACTCATTACAATCATTTTATAGGTCGTTTCCTTATACCTCTCTTATAGCATGACTTCTTGAATGAGGCCTAGTCTTGATTCAAATATATATATATATATATATATATATATATATATATATATATATATATATATATATATATATGCTAAAGATCTTTCCTAGCTTTGGTGGCCGAACAGAAGTCGGAACCAACTCTAGTGCCCTCTCCAAACATGGCCAGCTCTCCCTCACAAGAGGTATGAACTACCACTAGTTAACGCTCACAGTCGATCAATGCTCCGAATTGAATCAACTAATCCATACATATGATCATACAATCATCTCTCATCGGAAAAGGAATTTGGTCGAACGGGAATCCGACACCAAAAATCTCCAACATAGTCACGGTACACCTCTAAGGCTGAAATCGTGCAACCATCAGCGATGTCGACCTCCAGAGGTCGATCTAATGATCCACGGGGAATACGAAAATCCCTTTTAACGAAGGTAATAAGTTCACTAGGAATATACCTACACAAGCATGGATATAAGCGTATAGAAAATATAAATGGAAAGAAATAAAATAGATACATACCAGTAACGATGTCTGGCGCCACTCTTTCCTCCTCTAATGTATATCTAAAGCCTCATCCTTCGGTCTTTAGGGCCTCGACCCTCCCCTGATGTCCATCAATGATGCATATGGTCATAGGAGTAGGAGTCTGAACTGGTCTCGATGCAAGTAGCGGATAATCGACCTTCACATGGCCCGTATGGTTGTAGCTATAGCAAACTCGATTACCCAATGGACAATTTTTCGTAAAGTACCTCTCACTACCACACTTATAGCACATTGTCGCCATCGACAGGGACCCTCATGACCCTTACCACACTTGTTGCAAGTGCGGCCCCTCTGACCTCCTGATCTCGAATAAGCGGGTTTGAAGCGCTTAATTGTCGGTTGCGACTGGACTGGTCTCCTGTCTCTCCTCTGCGCCTCCACCTCACTCTCTCTAGCCTGGGTCTCCAACTCAATCTCCCTCCTCCTGGCATTGCTTTTTCCTGATGTAAAAACAATATCCCGAAAATCAGGGAAAACACTTATTATATATTATTTTAAGTATACTATCCTTGTTACAAAAGGCAATGCCAGTAACCAAATATAAGAAGAAAACAAGGGTCTTTGTTGTTCATTTAAATACCCCACACAGTTCTAGTAAAAAGACACATATAAAACTTACATACCCCCATCATTTTTGCAATATGATCATAAGTATTAACTTTGGCATCGGAGGGCATTGTTGGGTCCCCATCCGATAATGTTCTTAACCGAGATATCCTATATTTTCCATATGTGATTCCTTTCCTGAACTCCAGAAGGAAGTCCTGTTCCTTTCTACCAACGGATCATGGAGCCATGTAGCATCAAATTCCTTTTAAGAGGACATTGTCTATTAAAATAATGCCACAAACAATTTATAAATGTCTAAATCTTCAAATTATTCGACCATCAATAATAACTATTCAACTAATGACCAATTTGAAACTACAAAGTAGTTTTGTATTAAATTTGAATCTTATCACACATAGGAATGATACGAATAGGAACTCAAACCGAGTAGTCATCATTTTTGATATAGGTAATTGTACAAAATTTCTTAATGAATTCAGTTGGATGAACTTATTTGGAAAAAATAATAGAATTTTGTTAGAGATGAAATGCATCAATGGTGCTAAAGATAAGTTTGTGAAACCCTAACATATAAGCTAGAAAAATAAACATTACTTCAAAAATATACAATATATCTAAAATGTATTTCCTATAAATTATTTAAAATGTCAAAGTTTGAAATATTTTAGGTCACGTTTTGTTAAACCTAACACTCCAAAATAAATAAATAGCTAAATAAATAGTTGGTCATCTCGACAAATACCCAAAAGTCGGGTCATTTTATTATATTCCATAAAAAATATTTGGTAATTTTTAGGAATGTTCCTTTTATTAGTTGTTAAAAATATTGCTAGACTTTATGATCGAATTTTAAGAATGTTCCTTTTATTACGTGATATCAACTTTTATAACTTTACTCATAGACTTAAGTCAAGATCAAAAATGCTTGATATAGACATTTTTTGGCTTCAATCTTTATCTTCGACAAATATCTTAAAATAAAGATGAGTCATAGTAGGTGTTGCTTCTTACCACATTGACAGTGATGCTTTTCGCCATAGAGAGAGACCGACATGGTTGTAAATACGTGAGTCATGACTTGATGATAAGGTGAAACCCTACATTTTAGAAGACATGAAAAGTTTTTGTGTTCTAAGTTGCGATTTAAAACTTCAATTTTTTATGAAATTTATAATTTTATACTTAAATATATATGTTTTCTACTATTACTAAATTTATGGAAATTTGACAATCTAACCACTTTTAGGTGTATATTTTAAATAAAATAACATCTTTAAATAAATTTTTGCAAAATAACTATTATATCATGAACCAAGAGCCCATTACGGAATGCGTAGCCGGCTGGACCGGCCCAACAAAGACCCTCTGGAACGCCTATTCCGGAGCAAAAATACTTATTCCTGATTTGGAATTTCAAATTCATTTTTCAGATTATATTTCGATACATTTTGGATCTCGACTTTTTTCGGATCTCGAATTATAAAAGTATTCTGCTACGTTCCGGGCATGCTTTTCGACGACATTCGACGATCTCTGACACACATTCCAATCTCCAACTTAAGATATGGAACACGATAACGATGACCTGGTTGTTTTACGTACTACAATTATAATAACAATACTTACTTTGCTGTAAAAAAAATTAATCGATAGTGTATCTCATTGTTGATAGTGTTGACAGGATTATACTAGGTGGATGGTTGTGTTATCAGCTTTCAATACTGATGCATTTGATTGTAGTGATATGGTTGATCGATCCGTTTACCTAGCTTGGGTTGCATGTGATAGGGTATACTTGTGTTTCGATTACATTACCTAACTAATTGTAATTTATAATATTTGATAACTATATACGTTAGTCCCTAGAAGAGCGGCTATTGTTCAGAAGATAAGTCTTGGATTACAAGTATGTGAGTTCGTATCCACAAACTCCTAGTGGATATAAACTACTATGATACCAAACCAACAGATGTAGTCCCCATTAAGAATTTCAAAATGACTACAAAATGTCCCCAAACATATCACAACAGATTGACAAGAGAAGGGATTGTGTGGTGTTTTTATGTTGGTTTGTGAAGATATTAATCGCGGGGAAATCATATTTGATCGAGGGCGACAGTGATAAGATACGGACAATGTTTTATCGTAAACGATTGACGGTAATTTATTGATGTACAAAGAGAAAGTCCATTTGAATATTATACTATTACTTAAAACAATTCCCTTGAATTTATGTATTTATTATTATTATTATTATTATTATTATTATTATTATTATTTTGTATATTTTAAGAATACACTTGCAATTTGATTGGATAGAAAATATTATAGAAAAAGAAAAAGAAAACAATAAACACATATTACACATAAACGTAAAAAATTGATACGATTCAAGATAATATCTATAAATATGTTTTTAGATTTATTTTAAAGTAATTGTTTAATTACTAATAATAATGATTTAGTTATTTTTTATATAACATATTTTCCCTCCTAATTTTATCCTAATTTTACCATGTAACTTATAACTAACTACACAACACCACATGTTGTCTAATATATATATATATATATATATATATATATATATATATATATATATATATATATATATATATATATATATATATATATATATATATATATATATATATATATATATATATAACTTAAGATGATAGTATTAATGATCTGATATTGAATAACCATAAAACGTCCATACACAAGCCATGCCGAACTAATAAATATTAGGTGTGAGACACATTTATTATATGTGTTACTTAAAAGAAAAATTAAATATAAAATTCAAAATATTTGAAAAGTTTAAATTTATAAGAAAAGTGAGAAAAATATTGAATTATAAAAATTAAAGAGTTTTTTTTTTCTCTTTTAAATTTAAACAAATAATTTAAATAAATAAATAAATGAAATTGATAAAACTTTAATTTACTAATTTTGAAATTAAAAATAAAATCCATTATGCATTTATTATAATGATTTAAATAATATATGGAATTTAATAGAATATAAAAACCATAAAATGACAAGTGGAATAAAAATTAATTTAAAATAACCATAAAATTACATGTGGCAAAATGAATTACAATATAACATATGACAAAAAGATATTTATTAGAGTAGATTAAATTAATATATTAGAAATTATCTATGAGATTCATGTATTACATAGATTTATTTAAAATAAAAAATTAAATATAAAATTCTAAACATTTGAAAATTTTTAATTTATAAGAAAAATAAAAAAATATTGAATTATAAAATTTATAGTGTTTTTTTCTCTAATTTAAAAAAAAATAATTTAGATAATAAATAATGAAAATTAGTAAAGCTTTAATTTAGTAAATTTGAAATTAAAAAGAAAACTCCTTAAGTAAATTAATATGTATTTATTATTGCATTTAAATATTATGTGGAATTAAGAAAATAGAAAAACTAATAAAATGACATGTGGAATAAAAATTAATTCAAAATAACTACAAAATAACATTTAACAAATTGAATGAAAGTATAACAAATGACAAAAAAAAAATATTTATTTGGATAAATTATATATAATCGTAATAATAATAGAATATAACATCACATAAAGACAAAGCATATAATACATTAGATATAATATTTAATTAAGAAAAAAAAAAAAAAAACCCGATCAAATTGACCCTGTCTACTTTTGTCACTCTCAACATTGTAAAACTTTAAAGAAAACATTGCTTTTCTTTACTACTAATTATCACCACGCTAATGGGTACAATATTTTCTACTCGGTTTGGATACAAAATATAATTTCATTTTAATTTTATAATTTTATTATCATATGTTTAAATAGCGATATAGCCTCAAAAATATAATTTCATTTCATTTTAAAATCCAAACCACAAAATATTAACAAAATGCAGCGTCTAAATTTTATCTAGACTCAATAAAAAATTGAACGATTTTTTTTTCTTTGTAAAATGTTCTTATATTTGCACTGCTAATGTACGCATGTATATATGCATCCGTAGTCAATATGACTGCTGATGCATTAATATATACGTCAGCAATCCATATAACTGTTAGACGCGTAATTTTCAACTGTTGAAACCAAATTTACAAGTTTTTACTTTTTTTTATTTCACACAATAAATGAACTTATATATATATATATATATATATATATATATATATATATATATATATATATATACATATATATATATATATATATATATATATATATATATATATATAGAGAGAGAGAGAGAGAGATGTTCCATTGAAATTATAAAAAATTAGAGATCTTGAGATTAAACCTCAACCACATATTTTTTATTTTCTGCTCTAACCCTCCGGCGTATCGGCACGACCCGAGAGTTCATAATCATAAATGATTATGCATCATCGTTCGTTTTTTTCCTCAACCGCATTCCCCACCACCATCACCCCGCCGCCAACAGACCACACTACTACCACCTCCGTCAACTATACCACCACCACGTCTACCACCACCACCTCCTCCCTACCTACCGCCATAATCCTATATGATTAAGCATTTTCTGAACGGGCATATATGTACAATTATTTATGACTAGACATTTATGAATAAACATGGATAATCATATATGATTATAACTCTATTCCATATAATTATTTATGATTAGGCATACCACGTTGTTTTCGGTACGCCAGAACGTTAGAGCAGCAAATGAGAAATATGTGGCTGATGTTGAATATGAAGATCTTTTATTTATAGAATCTTAAGTGACCTGTCTTTTATATATATATATATATATATATATATATATATATATATATATATATATATATATATATATATATCAGTGTTGTAAAAGTCTCGACTAAGTATCGATTAATCTCCGGTTAATCCCTAGGCGCTACCCAACCAACTAGAATGCGCCTAACGATTAATCCTTACCTATAAAATGAGCGAAGTCGTACTAAACGATAACATTTTAATACTTTGAAGAAGTTTTCTTTCTATAGAAACTATTTGAAAAATGATCAGTGTTGTATTTATCATATTAACCCATTTTGTTATGGTATTGATGGTATTTATAAATATTACGATATTAGTTATATTTAATTTTTTAAAATTCAACGGATTAGCAATTTAAGGTCTTCGTGTGTGTGTGTGTGTGTGTGTGTGTATATATATATATATATATATATATATTGTTGGGTGTTTAGTTCAAAAAAATAGTTTCATAAACTAGAAAAATATTGCAACAGAAGACTTTTAATATTTGAAATAACATAAACATTTTATACTGAAAGACATATACTCTATTCTTTCTATAACTACATCATATTTCAGAAAGACCCAAACTTTTATACTTCACAATATTGTTACTCCAAAACATGCTACTTGCATATTCATAAAACAATATTTTGCATTGATAGCTTATTTACATAGATTGGATACAAACTGACTATTAAGATTTTTACATAGTTTTATACATATTACATACTTTCCCAGGAATATAATACAAAATTTATAATATTATCTATTCTACATCTTCTACCAGTGCAAAAGTATACCGGATGCTTATCACCTGCAATAGTTTAAACATTGAGAGGGATAAGCGGGTGACGCTTAGTGAGTTCAACAATAGTTACAATATATCATTATGCCATATCCATATCAATATGACAGAAGCATAGAGAGACAAGGAGCAAGATAGGCAAATGAGTATCATATGACAGACTATCCATATTAACGAATAATCGGATTCAAAGATTTGAATTCAATGAGAATTTCAACATTTGATAGACATCAATAAGACTTCAGCCCAAGTGGCGTAGAAAATATGATTTCAGAATATCATTTCATTAGAATACACAGGCTTTCAGCCATGTCTTTGTATTCTACCATGCCAAAGTGATGCTTATGTCATACACTTCATGGCTAATAACTACATACCAGTACCCAAGTGATGCTTATGTCATACACTTCATGGCCTAAGCTATAGCTCATTATCATACTAACATGGGAAAGCACACTGAACATATGACACATAACATACAATTTTCCCTATATTGAAACTCACCGTGAAATGACCGGGGATTAAATGATAATTTGGGCAGCACTTCGGCTCTAAATATAACTTTCTGCGACGAAACCGGGGATTTTTATCGAAAATCGGACCTTGCGCAGGCAGAGTTTCGACTTGAAAATATAATTTTCTCGGGTACTTCGGAGCGTCGGGACTTGCTTCGGGTGTCGAGAATGATACCGGGGCTGCGGGGGGTCAAAAGTTGGCTAAAAGGATGAAAGATGGTGAAAGATATAAGAAAATGTAACATAAATCCGGAGACCCTCGGTCTCTATTATAGGGGACTAAAGCTACTGACTAAGTTGGGCGTACTGTGAGGTGGCCATCTACGCGGGGCCTAGCCCTCGTATGCGGGGCGTACATGCGATGTGTCATCAAATCGGAACTCGGGCTCAGACGTGGCTGTCTTATCCGATACATGTGCCTTGTGCGAAGAGAGAAGGATGTGGCCGACTACGGATCACATATATGCGAAGTACGTTGGGCATACGAAACGAAGTACGCTGGGCATACTCTTCGGATAAGGCTTCGAATTTTCATTTATTTTTATTTAAAAACTTCAAAAATTCATATCTTTTGCGTACGAGCTCTGTTTTTGACGTTCTTTATATCCACACATAGGTGAGATTCTACTCTACAACTTTCGTTCAGATTCCGTCGGCTAATTTTGACTTTATTTTTAATGTTATATTTATAACGGACCAGGACATGAAAAGTCCGTTAAAAATTCATAACTTCTTCATCCGATGTCCGCTTTCGTCTGTGTTTTTACCGTTGTACCACTATTGACGAGACCTTCGATTCTCGTTTAGGTTGCGTTGGCTAAAAATCACTCGATCTTTATTTCGAGTTTTTAGTTGTCTACTACTATACCGAAACTTAGAAAAATCATAACTTTCTCATACAAAGTAAGATTTGGACATTCTTTTTATGAAAATTATTGGTTTAGCGAATACTACGACTTTCATTTAGATCATAAGGGCTAAAAAGTGGTTTATCGAAAACTCACTTTTTATGTCATTTGACGTGATGTCGGTTTTGTCGCGAAACTTCAAACAGTCATAACTTCTTTGTTATAACTCGGATTTCGATGAGATTTTCTCCTAAATGTTTCTAACGAGATTCTTTACCACTTTCAATAATAAAATTCTACTTATTTCAAATTTTATATTTTCGTTAAATTTCAATATTTGCCTTTTGATTGGAATCTCATAAGACTTCCATAACATTCTGAATGATAATAAACATAGTTTTACTTCATTTCTAGTAAAAACTATCTGTTAGAACTCAATACTCAAATTTCATATAATATTTCATAATATTATTCACTTTTAAAATTACATAACACGATAACTGAACGTGTATGTTACATATACCCACCAATGATGATCTTGCAAGTTATAGAAAGATTAAAACACCAAACATAGAAAGGATGAAGAAATAACAACCTTTGTAGTTCTTTGGGTCCTCATGGGAGGCTTGGATGTTGATGAAGAATGTGGAACCTTTGAGACACCAACAATGACTCAACTTGATGTAAATGCTAGTCCATAAACTCTTAAACCCTTAAGCTTTAATCTCATAATCAATATGAACTTAAAGAGGGCATATAGAAGCAAGTAATCTCTAAGAAAAGATTAAGAAAAGAGAGAGAGTAACCTCCTCTAAGGAGGTTACGGTTTTGGAGAGTGGAATGAGCAACCAAATGAAAGATTTATGTATTGTAATTGCAGTAGAAACAATTCCTACCTTTTGAATAAAATAATCACAAGACCATTCCCCTGTTAAAATAATCAAAGAACCATTCTCTCAATTAAATAATCAAAATGTCATACTCTTACTTAAATATTCAAAGAGTCATTCTATCATTTAAATAATCAAAATCCCATAAGTCTTCTCTTCTTGAAAATTATATACAAAAGAGAAGAGTTTGTTTAAATTTTATAAACTCAAAGTTTATAAAATATAAAATTTGTCTTTTGAGTAAAAGACAAAGGCTTTCAACTAGTCCATAAAGCTTTACATAACTTATTAATTCATACCATATGAATTGTGTAACATTACTTGCTAATGAAATTATTATTTCCATGAAATAAATAATTTCCAATTTAATTATAAGAGTTTTATTGAATATTTATTAAAATCAATTTCTAATAAATAATCAGTTATATCAAGTTGTTGTTAGTGTAACCCATTAGTATCATATGTTAATTAACAATATCACTTTAACATGATTCTTGAGCGTACAAGATCTTTCAGTCTTCCACTTACGCAAGAATCATATTAGATTGATATACGTAGTGGTGAACGTCCAACAACATTTCACTACCCCCAAAAACATACGACTTTGTGCCATTCTATCAATGCCCAATTCCCAAAAAGCTCAAAGCTACAATTGGTGTATAAGGTAAGTTTATCAGTTATCCCTTTGCTACACACATCGTGTAGAACATGAGATACAAATCACAATCAATCTCATTGGTTGTTCAACTATTGATAAGGCGCCTTAGATGTCTAATTCTCAACACATAAGAGGAACAAATCCCATCTTGATTACATAATCATCTTGCATAGTTCACACCATACCTGAAAATGGCTTTTATAACTACCTGGTTAAGGAAAAACATTTGACCATATCAAAGCATAATACTCCCTATACTTAAGTCTCACTATGTATCTTAGGTGTTAATGATACAACAATAGTACCTTTTAATCAAGTATCATTCATGACAGCGATCCATGAGATGATCTTGATGCGGGTCAGTTCAATACTAGTTCTCTGACAAGTACCTATGAAACATGGTTACAACCACTTGCCTACTTTCATCTAGTGAGAGTCAACCTACCCAATTCATATTAGTCTTACTTTATAATTGCTCCCATAATTATAACCAAATATGAATTTTTAGAATAATAACATTATTCATGGATTAAACATGTTAATATAGAACACAACAAATATTAATGTGATGACTATATCCCAATATATCATAAAATTATCTAATAGTTGGTGTAATAATGTTCCAATATCCAAATACTAAATCCAAATCAAAATCCATTTCTAGAATAATAAAGTCTTATAGTTGTAGTGTGACCATTCATACTTATCTCAAAAGAATGACTTTATCCATGGATCTATCCAAATTTAATTTGTGTGAATTCTGTGAATACTATCATCTTCCTACTTAACTTTACTCTAGGTATAGTTAAATATCTTGGAGATATGATTGGTGTTCTTTCGTGACATAGAGTCTTTTAGCTTGATATATTAAGTATACTCTGGAAGTCACAAATATTTCTATGTGATCCTTGAATGGCAGAAATCAACGTAGTTTTTCAATGATCTCATTCATCCAATCATATTTGAATTCAACTTCTAAAGTAGTGTATTCTTATTTTGTAGTAGAATGTGTCATTATGTTTTTCTTAGACCTCATTCCAACAAGACTTACCCTTTATTCCAAAATGAAGTCAAAATCCAATTATAATTCTTAATTATTTATATATGTTTAGAAATCAACATCCTGTGTAGCTCTTTCCATAAAAATCCTTTCTAAACTAATTGTCTCATATACATTCTATTAGTTCTTCTAAAGTATTCTTAGAATGTTCTCTTGGTCATCCAATGACTTAACCATGTATTCAATTAGTATCCTATAACATGCTTATAACATGATGAAATACAATGTCCTATGCATAATATGGCGTAAATAATGAATTCGATTGCCAAGCAAATAGAATATAAATCATTTCATCTACTTCAAGCCTGTGAGTTGTGTACTTTTGAGGCTAGCTCAAAACGGTGCCATATGACAATGCCAAGAACTCTCTAAAAGAATCTTGTGTTTTGAAACCTTTCAAGATATTACCAACATATGTATAAGGACATGAAACCTTATAACATTCATTTTATCGACCCCTTATAGATTTTACATTCCAAGAATATATCTTCTCCTTCCTAAGTCTTTCATTTTTAAAAACAATTTTCGAGTTACAGTGAAAACGATCTTGCCTAGTCAGAATATGATTTCAAATAATTAAGTATGTCTCATTCATACAATATTAGGAATTTCACTATGCTCCCACTAGTTCTTAGTAAACACACATGTTGTATTCATTTTGATATAAAAACATACCTTCTGGTTTTACATAAAATGATGATTATAGCATTTAGATGTTTGCTTTATATCCATAAGTGGATCTTGAGCTCTACAGATTTTGTTAGGATAATTTGGATTAAGAAAACCTCCAGGCTAATTGTCACACCCCAAACCGAAACAGCAGAAATGTTCGGGGGCGGAGGACGTCATGTTTAGTATCACAAAACATGCATCATAGTAATCAAAGTAACAAACAACCATTGCATTAATATGAAAGTGTTTATAGAGTATGCGATTCACAAAATATTGACTCCAAAAGTAAATAACAAAACAAGACATGAAGCTACTATACTCCATCTTCTGAATCCTAGTGCGTGTACCTGTCTACTAGTTTCCTGAGAATACAAGTTATTTTGAAAGAGTAGATCAGCATTTAAGCTGGTGAGTTCATAAGTATTTAAGTGATGAAAAGTAAGTTCTTTAGAAAAGTTCGCCTGTTCCTCTAGAAAATCCTATACTTTCTGATGTGATGAAAGATAAGCAAAATGACTCTACAATTCCTTTTAGGAGTACTAAATGGATACAAGTTATATACAATTTAGAGTAAACAAACAATTGATTGTGTGAATCTTCCCTAAGCCCAAAACCAAAAAAGGAACAGGGAATGAGGCGGAAGTCACACATCCCATTGTTTGTTACATTTTCACTGTATATAACCCTGGCGTATTCATTTGGTACTTACGGAGTAAACTGTAATAGTTCTTTATATTTGATGAAAACATTCTTTAAGAAAATCATATATTTCCTTATTAAAAATGGTAACCACAATAGTTCCTTCTATATTCACTTAGTTTATACTAGCTATATATTATCAAAAGAACAGTTAAATGGGTGAATCTGCCCTAAGCCCATAACCAAACAAGGAACAGGAAGTAAGGTGGAAAGCACACATCTAACTGCCTATCGGATATTAATTATATATAATCCTGATATATAAAATAAGGTATTATAGAATTAACCACTAAAGGTCTTTTAAGTTATACTAATTTAATAATGTGTATCAAACCCTTTTATGGATGAGTTTCTAGTTTAGCCTACTAATTCTTCTTTCTGAAAAGTATGATCCTGTACTAGAAAACGGTATACTGGATTTGCATTCTATGACCTAACCCATATATGATATTCCTTATGATTACTTGGTGTATACATGATATATATATATATATATATATATATATATATATATATATATATATATATATATATATATATATAGCTAAGATCAAATGGATAGTAGACTGGGTGAATCTGCTCTAAGCCCACAACCAAACAAAGAACAAGAAATGAAGTGGAAAGCACACATCCTACTGTCTGTCGGATCCGATTAATATATATCCCTAATGTATCCACTAAGGAATCATAAAGTGAGCATTATAGGCCCCATTCTAACTGAATGTTCACGTTTCTAGGAAATTATGTGGCATTGTTCTATTTGTTAGGATGACTACTAGAAGTAATGAAATCTATTACTCTAAACGCCTCAGTGGATACTGTTGTGAGTTTTGTCTATGTTTTATTGATTATTGTCCGGTAATTTATAGATGTACCCTTTATAAATAACATCCGGTACTTTGTAGATGTACCCCATATATAACTCCGGTACTTTGTAGATGTACAACATATATAACCTGGTATTTTGTAGATGTACCCCATATATATCCTTATACCGTGTATATTATCATATTTTGTTATAAACAGTGAGTTAATGATACCTTCCCTTCCTAGGTTACTGGGAATGTAAAGTGTAAGTTTGTGAATCATGATTTGTTCTTCTGTTCTAGAATATAGTATGTTCCTTCCTTTTCTCGTTATAGTATGTTCCTTCCTATTCTAGTTATAGTATGTTACTTCCTGTTCTACTTATAGTATGATCTGAACCCGTAAACTATACCTGTTATAGTTTACTAGTATGCTTTTTTGACCTGTTACTGACTTGAAGAAAAGACTCAATTATCTACTGAGTTAAGCATGTACCTTAAAAACGGAGTTTTATATATAACAAACTAACATATTTTCAAAAGAGTTTTTGAATTGATTTGATTACTTACAAAAGCATAAGAAATCATTAATGTGATGGCTATCACAGGTAAATATTTACATAATATATTTGTTTTCAACTTGTATTCCCCCCTTAAAAGCATTTAAAACATTTAAATGATTGATTATAGGGGTATGAACTCACCTTATGTGGGTGATTCAACTTTAAGATTCGAGTAAGGATGAGAAGTTCCACGAATGAAGTCACGAGGCACAAACGAGTCCTAAATGACATATATTGATACATATATGTATATAAATAGTGTTTAAAACAACTAACATATAAGGGAAAGAACCTTAGGAACTAGGAATCACTCTCAACGGAGTGTTAGAATCACATGTGATTGATCACAAGGAGTTCACGGCCAAGATCTAAGAGTTCACGGCCATGGGAGGGTTTACTGCCCAAGATCCTTTGAAGCGTTTACGACTGTAAACTCTTGAAGATCTTACACAAAGTGGTTGTTTCATGGGTGGAAATCAAGGGTTCCTAATGGACAAAAAGTAGATGAAAGAGCTACTTACATTTTGGAAGCTTTTAGGGTGTTCTCGGTCCAAGAACAAGAGTGTGTTCTTGGTGAATAATATGGTGATTTGAAGATCTAAACCCAAAAGAGTTGAATTCACGAATGAAATCAAAGGGTTTCACTTGATTAAGAAGGATATCAAGTTAATATGGAAGAATAACATACACTTTTGAAGATCAAGGAGGATATCGTTGATGATACTTGAGAGAGAATGGGATTTCTTGGTTGGAAGATGTGAGAAATGAATAAGTAATGAAGTAAATCTATATATATATATATATATATATATATATATATATATATATATATATATATATATATATAGAGAGAGAGAGAGAGAGAGAGAGAGAAGTGATTGCGGCCCAGGAGTTCACGGTCCGAGGTTCACGGCTGAAGCCTCATTTACGGCTCGCAGGTTCACGGCTCGTTGTTCACGATTGTGAGGAGTTTGCGGCCATGCGAAGGTTCTCGGTTCTTTAAAGCTTTTCTCTTCCGAACCTTAATACTGTTAGTTAACTAGGCTTCAACACTTATAACCCAATAAACCATCTAATTTAAGACCATGGAACCAACGTTGACTTAATGAGAATAAAATAAAATAAAAATCGGTTGCCACATCATCCCTGTGTTAAAGGGAATTTGGTCCCGAAATTAGCTTTCTCAGTAGTACTCTTGGGGTCGTGCTTCTCTGAATGGCCGAATACCCACTCGTAGACCTGGGCGACTTTTCCCTGGCGCTCATGATAACATTCATACATGGTCCATCTATCATCACCTCGTGTATACAAGTCGTATATAATTAAGATTAGGAGGATGGTCGGACGTATGACTCTTCCCTAGGTCCACAACCAAACAAGGAACATGAGATAGGGCGGAAACACACATACTAAATCTGCATAATCATAATTATATACCACCCTTGCGTATACACTTAATAGTGATAGGTGGGTTGTATTCGACCGTAGCCTCTGTGCTTGAACTTGATCTATTGGATGAACAGCAATACAACAAGGTTTGTTGACTATACGGTGGCAAGGTTTCGGAGGCCAAGGTACTCCTCGCATGAGTACCTCGGGGTATAGAAAACAAGAGAAAATACTAAGGTCTGGGTTGGGTTGTCGTTATGAATGACGAGGGTTTCATTAATTTGACGGTTAATGCGATGGAATTTCGAAACACATGAACTTAGTACGGTGAGGACCACGCCAATCCATGACGAATGATGACAACGGAATCTTTACGGAAACAAACGTTAGGCCGATTTGAAAGAAGCGTTTGCTATACGATGGTGTATTCTGAGTGTGGTCAACAATGTATTTTGTATAGACTTTCTAGTGCTTTCAGTTTTCTCCTTGATATTACCACTGCCACAAATCGTACCACGATGAGAGAGTACTAACAGTGAAAGTGCTTTGATTACGAGTGTCGATACTTTATATTATGATCTTCCTCAGTATCTCTATGACTGCCAAGCATATACAAGTTATGTATAATTAAGATGAATAAGACGGTCGACTGAGTGACTCTTTCCCAAATCCACAACCATACAAGGAACAAGAATTAAGGCGAAATTACTCACTTTAAGTCTACAAAATCTTAGCTATGCACAAGCTTGATGTACATTCTAAGCCATCATAGCTCACATGTACGAGTCTTTAGTTCTCTTATGAATGTTGTGACTTGTTCAGACGAGTGAGTTATTTTAATTACTTTTAAATGTTTCCCCAAGATTTAATCTTATATTAAATATAAATTAAAATTTTAAAGTAATTTTTATGTCGAAGACGTACAGTTGTTTGCTGGTGGCTCCGGGGTAGTTTTTCCTACGGTGATCATCAGAATTTGTCCATCCGTGCTTGAGTTCTTCATTATCGGGTAGTCCCTATTGTAATGCCCAGTCTCACCATAGCCATAGCAGGCCTGGTTTACTTCTACTCCGGGGACTTGGGAGATTGGTTGTGTCGGCACCCTGCAGAAACAGGCAGTGTGCCTCTTCCTGCGGCAATTCATGCATTGTATTTACAGACATATTCCGGTGTGGTGGTAGTTACACTTTCCATACTTCGGGAGAGTTCCAACATATTGACTGGCAGGTGCTGGAGTGACAGGTGTTGTGGCGGCATATATAATAACCATTTGTTGCTCCTGCGGGGGTTCCTGTGTTGTTCTCTCCTTCCTCTTTTTCCCCGACTTTTGTTTATAGTTGCCTCCCTTTGATGGCTCGGGAACAAGGACCACCACGCCATGGCGGACTCCATGGTAAATGAGTTGATGAGATAGGCATTTGGCACTATCGAAGGTTGTTGGGTTAGAAGACATTACATCCCCCTGAATCGGGGTAGATAACCCCCAGATGTACTTTTCTATCTTCTTGCTCTCCGGGGTAACAATCCCAGGGCACAGTGTTGCCAGGTCGCTAAACCTGTCAATGTAGGTCATTATGTCTGAGTCGGACATGGTATGCTCCCATAGCTCTTGTTCCAGATTTTAGACTTCGCCCCTTGGGCAGTATTCTTCCAACATCATCCCTTTCAGGTTCTCCCAACCTATCGTGTTAGACACTGATAGGGTCAGTGACTTAACATGGCTATTCCACCATGTTAGGGCTCTGTCGGAGAAGGTGCAGGCAGCAAACTTTACTTTGCTCCCTTCTGGGCACAGACAGATTTCGAAGACCGACTCTGTTTTCTCGAACCATCACATCAGAGCAATGACTCCCCTATTTCTATTAAAGGATTTGGGTTTGCAGTTCATGAAGTCCTTATACGAACACTCCCATGGGTGTTCGTGGGTAAATCTGGGGTTAGTTAGGTGGGTACCGCTACCAGATCTGCTGGTACTACTTGCACGAATGTCAGTTATAGCAGTTGTTACTGCGGCCGTTATAGCTTCTTGGAGAGAAGTAGGATCGTATTGTGGTGGTGGATTCTCTATTATGCTATTGACTACCCACCTTACAGGTCTACCATGAGGGCATATTTTGCTAAAAAGAATACAAAGATGAGATGAAATGAGTCTATGGCAGTGGTTATAAGCTAAAAGCTGAATGAAAAATTTATCCTAGTTCTGAATGTATCTGATTCTGACTTTCGTAGGGTTCTGGAAACAATTCATAAAGGAAGTCCATATAAAATAAACTTTATGAATCAGAAGTGGCTATCCTCAAATGAATCTCTGTGAATTGAATATCCGTTACCGGCTGCATGAAAAAGAAATCATTCTAACACATAGTGTGAGTAGTGTATCCACTAGCTCACTAAGTCAATTAAGGTTATTATTTATTTGTGTGACGCATAAGACGTTTTAGTTTCTTCGGCTGATCCCTTCTTGGAAAACTCCTCTTGAATCTCTTTGTGTTTGCCTTTGACTCCTCTGCTAACTGCAATGATGGAGTGGTTACATCTATCTAGGTTTGTCATGCGAGAATGGAAGTGTCTAATGAATCTACGAGATTAAGTGTAACTTTATGAGGTGATCCTTACCGGGTCCTCCTATAATTCCACAATGTATACAAGTTGTATATAATTTAAGATTAAATAGACCTTCGAATAAGTGATCCTACTCCAAAACCACAACCAAACAAGGAATAGGAAGTAGAGCATAGATCACAAATTCTAAGTCTATAAAATCTCAATCATATAAAACCTTGGGAGTAGACATTCCGGAATTATAGACTTACCAGAAGGGTCTTTTAAATTTTCACATATGTTATTTATAGTGCATAAAATACTCCTATAGTATTTTAATGTAATGATCTTGGTATGTTTTAAACTTGTTGTTGTCTTATAGTATCATAAAAATACTCCTATAGTATTTTAACTTTATGTTCTGATCAAGAAATCCGTTGAATAAGGTTAGGCAAGTTTTAAGACTGTTGCAACACCACATCACTCCCAAACACATGTCGGTCATCTATCTAATGAATATAGTTGATCATGCTATATTGATCCCAGATATGATTACATAACTGTCCAGGTTTGACCGTAGTGTCTAACCTTTAAATACTTATGTTATGTTCTTCTTATGATACTTGTTCTAGTATGTATATATGTATAAGCATGTATGAATACTTTTATAAAATATTGTTATATTTTTAAAATATACTTTTAGTCAGAGCACTTCAGTCCCATTGTATTTATAGTTGTATATCTTTTATAGGTTGATATACTTAGTTCACTATAAACAATGCTCTGATACCAATCTGTCACACCCCCAAACTGGAACAACGGAAACGTTCGGGGGCGGCGGACATCATTTTTAGTATCACAATACATGCATCATAGTAATCAAAGTAACAAACAACCATTGCATTAATATGAAAGTGTTTATAGAGTATGCGATTCACAAAAGATTGACTCCAAAAGTAAATAACAAAACAAGACATGAAGCTACTATACTCCATCTTCTGAATCCCAGTGCGTGTACCTGTCTACAAGTTTCTTGAGAATACAAGTTATTTTGAAAGAGTAGATCATCATTTAACATGGTGAGTTCATAAGTATTTAAGTGATGAAAAGTAAGTTCTTTAGAAAAGTTCGTCTGTTCCTCTAGAAAATCCTATATTTTCTGATGTGATGAAAGATAAGTAAAATGACTCTACAATTCCTTCTATGAGTACTAAATGGATACAAGTTATATACAATTTAGAGTAATCAGACAATTGATTGTGTGAATCTGCCCTAAGCCCAAAACCAAAAAAGGAACAGGGAATGAGGTGGAAGTCACACATCCCATTGTTTGTTACATTTTCACTGTATATAACCCTGGCGTATTCATTTGGTACTTACGGAGTAAACTGTAATAGTTCTTTATATTTGATGAAAACATTCTCTAAGAAAATCATATATTTCCTTGAGTAAAAATGGTAACCACAATAGTTCCTTCTATATTCACTTATTTTATACTTGCTATATATATAATCTAATATCGAACGACCAGTTAAATGGATGAATCTTCCCTAAGCCCACAACCAAACAAGGAATAGGATGTAAGGCAGAAAGAACACATCCAACTGCCTATCGGATATTAATTATATATAACCCTGATGTATAAACTAAGGTATTATAGAATTAACCACTAAAGGTCCTTTAAGTTATACTGATTTAATAATGCGTATCAAACCCTTTTATGGATGAGTTTCTAGTTTAGCCTACTAATTCTTCTATCTGGAAAGTATGATCCTGTATTAGAAAACGGTATACTGGATTTGTATTCTATGACCTAACCCATATCCGATATTACTTATGATTACTTGGTGTATACAAGATATATATATATATATATATATATATATATATATATATATATATATATATATATATATATATATATAGCTAAGATCGAATAGATGGTAGACTGGGTGAATCTGCTCTAAGCCCACAACCAAACAAACAACAGGAAATGAAGTGGAAAGCACACATCCTACTGTCTGTCGGATCCGATTAATATATATCCCTAATGTATCCACTAAGGAATCATAAAGTTAGCATTATAGGCCCCATTATAACTGAATGTTCATGTTACTAGGAAGTTATGTGGCGTTGTTCTATTTGTTAGGATGACTACTAGAAGTGATGAAATCTATTACTCTAAACGCCTCAGTGGATACTGTTGTGTGTTTTGTATATGTCATGTTTTATTTATTATTGTCCGGTAATTTATAGATGTACCCTTTATAAATAACATCCGGTACTTTGTAGATGTACCCCATATATAACTCTGGTACTTTGTAGATGTACCGCACATATAACCTGGTACTTTGTAGATGTAGCCCATATATATCCTTATACCTTGTATATTATCATATTTTGTTATAAACAATGAGTTAATGGTACGTTCCCTTCCTAGGATACTGGGATGTAAAGTATAAGTTCGTGAATCATGATTTGTTCTTCTGTTCTAGAATATAGTATGTTCCTTCCTGTTCTCGTTATAGTATGTTCCTTCCTATTCTAGTTATAGTATGTTCCTTCCTATTCTAGTTATAGTATGATCTGAACCCGTAAACTATACCTGTTATAGTTTAATAGTATGCTTATTTGAACTGTTACTGACTTGAAGAAAAGACTCACTTATCTACTAAGTTAAGCATGTACCTTAAAAACAGAATTTTATATATAACAAACTAAAATCTTTTTAAAAGAGTTTTTGAATTGATTTGATTACTTACAAAAGCATAAGAAATCATTTAATGTGATGGCTATCACAAGTAAATATTTACAAAATATCATTGTTTTCAAATTGTATTCCCCCCTTAAAAGCATTTAAAAAATTTAAATGATTGATTATAGGGGTATGAACTCACCTTATGTGGGTGATTCAACTTTAAGATTCGAGTAAGGATGAGAAGTTCCACGAATGAAGTCACGAGGCACAAACGAGTCCTAAATGACATATATTGATACATATATGTATATAATTAGTGTTTAAAACAACTAACATGTAAGGGAAACAACCTTAGGAACTAGGAATCACTCTCAATGGAGTGTTAGAATCACAAGTGATTGATCACAAGGAGTTCACGGGCAAGATCTAGGAGTTCATGACCATGGGAGGGTTTACGGCTCAAGATCCTCTGAAGGGTTTACGACCGTAAACTCTTGAAGGTCTTGCACAAAGTGGTTGTTTCATGGGTGGAAATCAAGAGCTTCTAATGGACAACAAGTAGATGAAAGAGCTACTTACATTTTGGAAGCTTTTAGGGTGTTCTCGGCCCAAGAACAAGAGTGTGTTCTTGGTGAATAAGATGGTGATTTGAAGATCTAAACCCAAAAGAGTTGAATTCACAGATGAAATCAAAGCGTTTCACTTGATTAAGAAGGATATCAAGTTAATATGGAAGAATAACATACACTTTTGAAGATCAAGGATGATATCCTTAATGATGCTTGAGAGAGAATGGGAGTTCTTGGTTGGAAGATGTGAGAAATCAATAAGTAATGAAGTAAATCTGTATATATAGAGAAGTGATTACGGCCGAGGAGTTCACGGTCTGAGGTTCACAGCTGAAGCCTCATTGACGGCTCGCAGGTTTACGGCTCGTTGTTCACGACTGCGAGGAGTTTGCAGTCATGCGAAGGTTCTCGGTTCTTTAAACCTTTTCTCTTCCAAACCTTAATACTCTTAGTTAACTCGACTTCAACATTTATACCCCAATAAACCATCTAATTTAAGACCATGGAACCAACATTGACTTAACGAGAATAAAAAAAATCAGGTTGCCACACTAATCTACATAGATATCTTCCAGTACATGTCTATTAAGAAAATCGGTCTTTCTTTAAATCTATTTACTATATATCATATTAAGAATATGAATTTATAGCAAATGATATCATTGTTGATCAATCATAGCTACCTGTGAAAAATGTTTGATTACAGTCAATATCATGAGTATGATGAGGACCATAGCCAATGACATGAGTATGAGAAAATCCTTTTACTACAAGTCTTTCTTTAAATGTGTATGGTTATCCATGTCATTTATTCTTTCTGTGATTTATTCTTTCTATAATTTATTCTTTCTAGAAGAATCATTTTCTCTTTCTTGCCTTGCTATAAGGAGAAATTTTAATCAAGCACATACTTAATTCTCGTACATGGATTACATCTCATGCTCATAACTTTAACTCATTTCTCATATTCGAGATCTGACATAGCATCTTGGTGTTTGATGGATTTACCACGTAAAATATAATTAAAACTACTATAGTTGTTAATAAAGTTGATTAAGTATCGTGTGCTTAATTTCAGACATTCATTAGCAAGGAAGTCATACATTAAAGTGTATAGTTCCTTAATTATTTTCTCTACATCTTAATTAAAATATCATTAGGAATCATTTACATATAAATAAGGTTCACATATGTCAAATAAACTACATTATCTGCCTTCAAAGATCCCTTTCTTGAAGTTGGAATATGTAAATGTCATTTATATAATAAAGATAACAATGTCAAAGATGAGTTTGATATAAAACAAGTTTAAGTCAAAAGTGTTTGCATATAGAACTTAATTTTATTATAAAATGTTGATATTTACTTCATAATTCTATTAAGAGATCTAGTATCATAAATAGAAGTTAATCATTTCAGAATATGTATATCTGAGACAAAATTTTAGACATGCTAAATTTAAGCATACATTGTTCCAAAAAAAATATTGGTTTACATTATAAGTAATTTAAGTTTAAAGCATAAATAATAAACTAAACTCCGAGAGTGTAGTTCCAACTTGGTTGTGCTCAACTTGGTTACTCTTCAGTAAATATCTGCAAGCCATTTACAAATATTAGATTAATATTCAAGTACCAAATACCTAAGTGTTATATGAAAAGTATGAGTTCTATCTAGTAGATACTAGAAGTACTAGTCTCTTCCAGACTTTCTTTCCAAATAAGAGGAGTAAATCCTCTTCCAGTATCTAGTTTCTTCACAAAAGAAACAAGATCCATCTGTGTGAGCTTTAGTATATTTCTTGGGCTTAAAGGTGCTCAGTCCATAAAACATGGGCCTCCTGGATCACACAAGGTGATTCTTTTGACCTTGCATTATTCCAATGTTTAAACTAGCCTAAAATAAAATATCACAGTATTTATTGGAATATTGCTTAACATGTTATATCATCAGATATATGTCTAAATTATCCAAGACTTCCTAGAAGTCATGAATAACTATTCCTAGCTCGATGTTAGAAGAATCTTTAGCATCACGGTGATGCCTTTACTAGGTATCATGTTCAGTTTTATTGCTCAAAGCAAATAGTTTAAGACTAGGACCTTAAAGTGTATACAATTTCATATCTCTCATGAGATTGTCTCTTAAGAGATGAACCCATTCATTGAAGTTGTATCTATTGAATGTTATTGTTTCATTAAGTCATTAAAGAAAATGACAACTCATGATAAAGAGAATGGATTATTTAACTACAAAATTATAATAAAATTCATTTAGTATTTTTAATATTTAATCTTTAATAATTAATACCCTTTTAATTATCAAAAACATTAATTATGAAAGTCTAGGATCCAATTTGCAAAACAAATAAATGGTTAGGTATCCTTTATCCCATCCATTTGAATTCAACCAAGTAGATATCGATTATCAATTATATCTTCCTATATAATTCCTAGATTTATGGGATCTCTAATAACAAATTTAATTAGACATGTTTGATCCCATCTATGCCTCAGAACTCTCTTGCTTAGGTATCCTTTATCACAAAAGATTTCCGATCAAATCATCTAATTTGAAAAACCTGTGTAATTGGCCTATAACTTGGTTATAGAAATCGCGAAGACACCCCGTAAATTAAAAGATAACACTAAGTGGTTAGGTATCCTTTATCCTACTAGTGCACAGAAGAGATGTGCGAGTGTTCTTCAAAAGGATTGCACTGATTTGAGGTTTGTAAAAAAGGTCTTCATATGTTTTATAAATCTAGTTTAAAAACATATGATATCATGGTTATTACATGCATATAATAAACCATATCAATTTTCAAAAGAAAATCACTTTTAAAGGTTCTATATAAAAAACTAGTTTTTATATAATTTGACACAATTCGATTTTAATAACCGGTATTAAGTTTGAGCGCATTTGAACCTTTTTTATTCTTCACTAATAGTTCATTTTTATTACTTATATATTTGGAGTTTGTATAAGTTACACAAATCACCATTTTAAAACTTATAATGGAGTGTTTCAAATTTTGTCGTGATTAACAATTTTATAAAACCAAGCTTTATTTTAAAATAATAACTTGTTACATCTTATGTCCAATTTTGAAAACTCAAATTTCATGTGATGTTTATTTTGTCTAAAATTATTTTAGCATGTGAAAAACTAGTTTATCAACCACACATAAAAATTACATAAAATAAACAACACAAACATGCAAAAAAAGATATGTGCATAAACATAACCAACTAATGATATTTTTGTGAGCCAACACAAAAGATGCAAAGTCCATTCCTAAAGGGACATTTAAGAGGACCAAAAAACTTCTTGTAATGTTGTTGAAGAAGCTCCCACTTGAGTAAGCATCCATTGAAGATGAAAATTCAGCAAATGTCACTAAAAGTCCAACATCCGTTTGTAAATAGCATTAGTGACACTTTTCAGAAAATGCCGTTCAAAATCCTGCATACCTTTTTGACTCGAAAATTGCTCTTTTGTCTTCAAAAAATGGTTCCAACTTCATCTCTTGTTACATTTTTATACAAATAAATTAATTCTAAAAATTAATCTATTACTTACAAAATAAACCAAGAAAACTAATCTATTTAATTTATTACATACCATATGAATAAATAAATTATTACAACCATTTTTATAAAACAAACAATCACAGCAACACAACAAAGACAATGCTCCTGGTCTAGTTTATGTACATCATATACATCAACATACACATAAAACAACCTTTGTTTTTCTAAGACAACTTTTAAATGACAAAAGATGCATGAAACTTTGGTCACATAAAATAACAAATATAAAGTTGTCATAGAAAATATGTATGAATTTATTTTTATACAAAAGCAAGTTATCCATATTCTTTAAAAACTATGCTTTCCAAAAATCTAAAAAAATCTAACCAAACTTGCAAGGTGGCTCTAATACCAATTGTTGAGTTTTAATTCAAAAAAACTGTTTCATAAACTAGAAAAATATGGCAATAGAAGACTTTAATTTTTGAAATAACATCAACAACTTATATCCACCAACGATCTTCTTGCAAGTTATAGAAAGATTAAAATACCAAGCATAGAAAGGATGAAGAAATTAAAACGTTTGTAGTTCTTTGGGTCCTCATGGGAGGCTTGGAAGTTGATGAAGAATATGGAACCTTTGAGACACCAACAATGACTCAACTTGATGTAAATGCTAATCCATAAACTCTTAAACCCTTCAGCTTTAAGTTCATAACCAATATGAACTTAAAGAGGGCATATAGAAGCAAGTAATGTCCATGAAAAGATGAAGAAAAGAGAGAGAGAGAGAGAGAGAGAGAGAGAGAGAGAGAGAGAGAGAGAGAGAGAGAGTAACCTCTTCTAAGGAGGTTATGATTTTGGAGAGTGTGAATGAGCAACCAAATGAAAGCTTTAAGTCTTGTATTTATATTAGAAACAATTCCTACCTTTTGAATAAAATAATCACAAGACCATACCCTTATTTAAAACCATTCTCTCATTTAAATACTTAAAAGTTCGTACTCTTATTTAAATATTCAAAGAGTCATTCTCTTATTTAAATAATCAAAAGCCCATAACTCTTTTCTTCTTGAAAATTATATACAAAAGAGAAGAGTTTGTTTAAATTTTATTAACTCAAAGTTTATAAATATAAACTGTCTTTTGAGTAAAAGACAAAAGGGTTTTAACTAGTCCATAAAGTTTTACATAATTTATTAATTCATACTATATGAATTATGTAACATTACTTGCTAAGGGAAATTATTATTTCCATGAGATAAATAATTTCCAATTTAATTATAAGAGTTTTATTGAATATTTATTAAAATCAATTTCTAATAAATGATCAATTATATCAAGTTGTTGTTAGTGTGACCCATTAGTATCATATATTAATTAGCAATATCACTTTAATATGATTCTTGACTATACAAGACCTTTCATATATATTTAACAATCTAATTTTGTAACCAAATTAGTAAGTGTGGTGTGATGTTAGAAATAAGATATTAACAATCAGAGTGCTTATGTTCTTGAAATATATCGAAGATCTTGGTTATGCCTAAGATCCGGGATGGAAAACAACAATGCTAAAAAATTGTTAATTTAAAGTGTAATAATTTCATATATAAATAATTGTATTTGAGAAAAAAAATATTACTAAATCCATTAATAAGTGAATGTGCATAATAAAGTATTAAGTTACTCAAAAAGATATTAAAATGCCAAAATATACCTTAGTAATTTTAATAAAGAAAATAGATTAACAATTACGTGAACAATAGAGTAACTTGTTATCAATTAAACAACAACGCGTAAATGAAAGTAAATGCAAGAACACAATGAATTATGAGGCAAGACCTTAATCCTATTGGATATCCAACATAAAACCTCAGGAGGTAATGCAATCACCTGCCTTAAAACTTATATTAAAGCGAAATAAAAAAATACAAGTACTAGTTGATCTTAAAAATGGTGTAAATGTGATCAAGTGTCGAGAGAATTAGAGAAGAAGTGGCACTAGAAGTGTCTGTGTGTGGATCGATCAACTAGTCTTTATAACCATAACAATAATAACTATAATTCTAACATTCTTAGGATCTTCCGTGAACTTCGATTAACTCAATTTTTACGAGAATCTCTAACGTTCATGAGGCATTGACCACATGTGGTTTAATTTGGTGTATTCCTTTCTTGCTAAGCTTTAATTTCTTGCATAAGCTATCACAAGAAACACGATGGCAGACCAAAATATTGATTAAATCCAAGATCTTTGGCTCACCGGGGATGCTAGTACATTCAAGATATAAAAATATGAAGCTAAAAGTTCTACCCACAAGAATATATATTTGAAAACACACACACACACACACACACACACATATATATATATATATATATATATATGTGTGTGTGTGTGTGTGTGTGTGTGTGTTCAAATATAGATGACTTCTATTATGTCAACAATGTTATTCTTTGAAAATGACTAAGAGAATAATTTGTTTTTTGTAATGTGAACACTCACATAAATCTTGTTATTATAAAACAAATTCTCACTAACTCTCATTTATTCTTGTTCTCACTCATCCCAATGCATTTGTTCTCCTTCTTACAAGATATGGTTATCAATAATACATTCCGACATAATGAGAGTCATAAAGAAATACATACTATCCTTATAGAGGAATTAATTAGTGGAAATGTATGATAATGACTATATATATATATATATATATATATATATATATATATATAGAGAGAGAGAGAGAGAGAGGTTCAAAAGTGGATTAACATCTATTGTGCGGACGTGTGGACAGTGCTATTATGTGAGAATGACAAAGAAAATATGTTGTTTGATAATATAAATACGTTCAATCTTACATAACTACTGTTATTAACACACATTTTCAGTAATTAAATCATCTATAAAGTTATTATAGACTTTTTATTATTATTCTCATTCTGTCAGAATGTTTATTAAGTCATATTCAGTCAGAATGAAAGTGATTGAAAAATGATGTGTAAGAATAAAAATGAATAATAATTAGTGACAATGTATGAAAAGGATGATATTTACGTAAGGTTGAATGTATTCTAATTACTAAACAACTTATTCTCTTAGTAATTCTCATTGAATAGCACTGTCCACACGCCAACACAATAATTGCACATCCACATTATAACCTAACCATATATATATATATATATATATATATATATATATATATATATATATATATATATATATATACACACACACACACATCTTGACAACCGAGAGGTTTCCGTCACTGATCACCATTATGAAAGAGTAGGAAAATAGATGTAATAACTTAATGTTTTAATATTTGATTTTTGAGAAGAATCAGATTTACAATTAGATTTCTTTATTAAAACATCCATTAGGCTTAAAAATTAACATCTGAAAAGTTGTAACGTTTTCTAAACTGGTTAACGTAGTTGGATAGTACTTGTTAAGGTGATATCAAAGGTATAAAATTCATAAAAATCCGACTCCAAAGGAAAGAGTTATGGATTTTATAAAAATACAAATCAACCATACAATTAAAATTAATTACGTCAAAATAGTACTTTGAGATTGATTGAGTTTTGACTAAAAGTGCAACAATGATTTTCGTAGTACTCCTCAAGATAAAAACTTTAGGAAAAAGTTTGACGAAAACGTGATTCGTATGAGAGAGCTGCAATTTTTTAAAATCATTTATTTTTACCCCCGTTTGGCATCAAAATGAAAGTCAAGACTAGCCAAAACAACCTACTGGAGAGTTGTAGCACCCGTTGAGATCATTACATAGATAGAGAGGGCTTATATTGGAGCTCGCATGAAGAAGTTATCATTTTTGCAAAATATTTTCGTGTGTTCCAGGTGCGTGTCTCCTTCGCCGCACACCTGACACCAAATTCGAGTAGATTGCAAGGGACATAGCCGAGTGGAGGAGTAACACGTGTCAACTTCTTGTGGAGCCACGATGATTATTGGTAGCACGCGATATTTGCCCGATGCACACCTCCAAAACTCGACTATAAATAGAAGGCAATGTCATTCCATTTCTGCACAACTTAAACTCTCTCTCACTCTCTATCTTGAAGCTTCTAAGTTTTAGATCTATCCCTGGAGTCCCAACCCCGATTCAACCCTACATCAAAGGTTTCGTGCGACTAGGATGAGTTCACGACCCCTGTTTTACTATTTTAACTAGATTATGACTTGCGTTAAACGCTGGGGAACACATAAATAAAATACAAATTTCTATAGATATTGCAAAAAACCCTCACAATATTAAATATAAAGAAACTCTAACCAGTAAATATAAAAACATTTATGTTTGCTCGATTTAGATTTGCCCGTGAGTCATTGAAAATGTCAAATGATAGAATTGTCACACAACATACTTGTTATTATGAGACAGATTAAACAATTTAAACACATGTGGATGTCTTTCTTATTTTATGATAATGATAAAATAATGGAAAAATCAATGATTGCTTCAACACATTTGCGGACGTTTGAGTAAGATTTGTGGTCTTAATTGTTGAGTATTCGTATCTTTTACATATTTCTATTAAATGGTTATTCAAGATGAATTAAAAAAACAATGTTTCTTGTTGTTTTGATGCTAAACAAATAAAAGATAAAAAAAACTTGATTTTCATTATATACCCATTTAGTACAAAAGTAGCCAACCGTAATTAAAGTAAGGACAAAACCATTAAGGAAATTGGTAAATTGAGGTTCTATTTCTTAAACATGTGATAAGGTAGAGACATACCAGGGCATGCAGTTAAAAGCTCGAATACCTACATCACCAACTCAATGGCTTCAACGGATAACCCTAAACAGATTAAAAAACTTAAAATTTTCAAATACAGATTAATAAAATGGGGCCGAATTGATGATAATGTTAAAAAGATGGAGATGTCGATAACCTACAATTGGATGAATATGGCATCTATTAAACGATTTAAGATGGAAATCACCTAATGAGAAGATACTTTAATGCAACACCAAACGATCATCAATAGTTAATGGAAAAAAGTGTCAATTGTATGGAATAGAGTTGAATGTTTTTTGAAGGAATGAAATTTATCAAGTTAGTATAACATGTACCTCCAACTATCAAGATGTAGCAAAATTTGCATTACTTAACCGACTCTATATAATGTATAATTAAAAATCAAGACAGTGTAATCATAATTTATTGATGTTGGTTAAAATGTAATTTATTTGGTGATGAGATTTGTTTTTGGTTATTTATTTGGGAAGTATAATATGTATTCTGCATAGTCCTGGCAATTGGGTTGGGTTCGGGTTGGCGAGTTAGAAAACATAAACTCAACCCAACCCATATAATATATGGGTTGACAAGTTGGCGGGTCACGGGTTGGTGGGTTGGAAACCTCAATCTAACTCAACACATATAACCTGTTTAAGTATATGGGTTCATGGGTTCACAAGTTAATGGGTCAAACCCAAACCATATAACCTGTTTAATAAATAAACAACACATTTCAAAAAATGAGGTTTTTTCAAGATAAATTCATAAAATGATTTAAGTAATTAACATAAAAAAGGGTTTTCAACATAAAATCATAAAGTCAATAACATCCAAATAAAAATGAATAAATGAAAACATTCATAGAAAGTGGATGTATTCTTTGTTCGTAACTCGTGAAAATAACGACATGTATTTTTTCTTTTTCTGATTAACAAACTGCAAATGCAGATTAGTCATATATGAATACGGAAGGAATACACTGATATAGAATATTACGAATACTGATGGAAATCAAATTTCATTAATAATTAAATATATCATTTTTTAAAATGTAATATATATATATATATATATATATATATATATATATATATATATATATATATATATAAGGGTTGGCGGGTTGACCCGCGAACCCAAACAGATAACCCAACTCAACCCGTGAAAAAAACGGGTTGGTGGGTTGACGGGTCAAAAATCTCAACCCAAACCAGTCTATTTTCCGGTTGGGTCAGTGTCAGGTTATGGGTTGGGTCGAGAGTTGCCACCCATAATTCTACATTCCAAGTCCTTACCTTTTAAATTTAGCATTTGTTACTTTAGAATTTTATTTTGGCTTGACATAGCCATGATCATCCCATATTTAATAATTTGCTCTTCCCTGCATTCATTAAATCAAGATTTAACATTTTTTAAAAACAAATATAGACAAAAAAAACTATATAAAATAAAATATGTAACATATTCATCAAAAATCTTTTTATAACAATACTAATGAATTATATAGAATTTAGTAACGTACGATGGATGGGTGATCTTGTCCAACATTACTTTTATTGCCTGAAGTGTACTCCATCTACCACATATGAATTGAAGTGCTCTGATGAATCGAATCGACAAACAATAAGTAAAATAAGAGGTAATAGGTGTGAAATATTCACAAATGTCGTAGAAAAAAATGAATCAAACAAATGGCAGAACATCAATGTCTGTTAAGTGTGAAACCTATAATAGCAACATACTTTGTTTAATAATATGATTCATTATTTTAAGTAATCATATATTTGGAAAAAAAAATATTCATTTACAAAAACAGAAGTTTTCTTAGTAATATTATAATTTTTTGCATAATCATTTGTGGGTCTTTGTTACAATTTATATTAATGCTTTCATGTACAAGTCTAATGGTTTTACAAAAAGCATACAACCTTAAAGGTAATAATATGATATGCCCCTTCCATCATCTTATTTTGGTGTTTAAAGTTTAAATCTTCTTTCCTAATAAAGGAGTACCTAATTACCACATGGAAATTGCTAAGCCACAACAACTAAATCGGATACACTACGCCTTCTATGGATTTTTTATTTTCTTCGAACGCGTTTATAACGGATCACAAATTAATCTGCAACGAAGCTAACCATCTCCCTCCATTTCATCTCTCATATCAGGTTTTTTTTTCCCTAATCTGAGTTACTATCACTATCATCAACAATGTTAAGATTCATTGATGGCTTCTTTTGATTTTAGGGATAATATGACATAAATCATTTATCTGGTGCATCATTTATCTTTATATCTTCGTTTTTTTGTTGATTTTGATATGTCTTCTTCGGTATACCACCATCTTTTTTATAGGGTCCTTTTTTATGAAATAACATTTTTTTTTGGGAAATTTGCTCTACGGTTTTGAGTATGTGTAGGTACGTTGATTTTTTATGAATTAAAGAAAGTAAGGTTTTTATTCTATGTTGGTTCCTACGTTTTTTTTTTTTTTTTTTTCTGATTTCTCATAAGCCATTGCCTTTTATTTTCCATCTTTATCTACAATCTTTAATTATAAAACACTTTATCCATATAGTCATTCACTACAGAGCTTATTGAAGGAAAAAGAAACACCCCCTTAATTTTATTTACTTTGTAGATTATCGAGACTCCATGAAAAGCTTACAACATAATGAAAAATACGGACTACCCTTATGAGGTAAATGTCAATTACGATTGTACCCCTTTTCCTCTTGTAACAATTATCTCACTTCAAAACATATGTTTTTGTGTTTCAGCATATTATTGATAACATGAAAGATCCAAGCATTGTTGCATTTTGGTTAATCACAATGCGTCAAATTGTGGGAGGATTTGAATATGATGATGAGGTCAAACAGAAAATATGGTGGCAATACAAGGTTCTTCTTCTTCTTATTTATTTATTTATTTATTTATTAATTCAACTTTATTACGAAATTAAATAGCTTCTTTTGTTGATATTAGTGCTTCTTATTTAGGAAAAATATACGACATGATCAACTTTGTGATGTTGTAGCAATGAGAAAACCTAGATGGGCAAGAACTGAGATAAATTTATTATTTATTAACTAGAATGAGAAATTAATTAATTAAAGTTTTTGTTATTAAATTTGAAATACAAAAGAGATTATGTCTATGAATCCAGAACGTGCAAGAAATGATCCAGCGGTAGTAAAGAACATTCCTTACTACAAAGAAAAGAGGAAATTAGAGGCAAAAATGATGAAGCTCAATCCACCACCATGACCTCACAACTGGGAGATTGGGGGGGGGGGGGGGGATACACTATAAACCAAAGTTTTTTCATTTATTTTAGTAAATGACATATTTGGTCACTATGTTTGGTTGATTTTTCGGTTTTGGTCCCTGAAAGAATCAGGTTGTAGTCTTTGGACCTAGTTTCACTCTTTCATAAAACTTTTATGATTGCCTAAGTCAACAACCTAACTGTTAGTTTTTTTATAATTACCATTTTTCCCTTCGACCAAAACTAAAAAAAAAAGTATAGCACAATGACAAAATTTATATTTTTTTTATTTTTTTACTTAAGGTTTAGAGTAGAATACATTCTAGGTCCCTTAGTATACCTGATTTTTTTCAGAAGGTTTTAAGGGGCGTTTTTGGTATTTCAAGGTGAAATACTAACTCTAGTGGAGTACACACTTCTGTTATACCATACATTCTTACCTGCCCATGTATGGTACCGATTCTTTTTTAACAAAAAATACGGGAGCCTCTTTTCATCTTTGACAACATGCTTATATTTAACTTTGAAGCTCACATCAGTTGTTTAAAAGCTATATTTATGATTCTGATTTTGTTACTACCTGAGACATAAGAAAACTTTCTAATGAGGGTGTTCATGTCTTTCACAAAACCCGTCTATTATATTATGCCATGTCCTCTCTTGTCCTGTCTATTGATTTTTTACAAAGGTATACGCACACATGTAACATCATGATTTCATTATATATAACATCCAAGTTTAACATTGAGTTTACTGTTTTCAAAAATAGAATCACAGTTACATATTAAAAAGACGAAACCATGAAACCAACACAACATTAAAAAAAATATAAATTCAAAAAAATCATTATGCATCCAAATTATAAGTATTCAGCAAAGAACCATACGAATGAGTAAAAACATATAAATTTGAAAATAGTATTAGACTTACAAATTAAAAGGGATTAAAAGGGATTAAAAGGATTTAAGGAAGAATTACATACAATTATTCGACAAATCAGATGAATGGGAAGGTTGAAGTTTTTTTGCTTCTGTTTTCTGTGGAGGAATTATGACATAATGTTTGTGTAAATGGATTATTAAAAAGGTTTGAAATATATATACAAGTCAATATAATGAAAATTAATAGGTAATCAACTGAAATCCCATTTAAACTTAAAATAGAAGATATCATGCTTGAAAATGTATTGGTTCATAATAATATCCAAATTTTTTGAAGTTTGAAACTAATAATTTCCGAGATTTCGACATATAATATATTTGGAAAGCATTTTTGAATGAAAATAGAACCTAAATTTAACGTTTACATTAATAAGGAAACAATTTTGTAGTTGTAAGTTTGGAAAAAATTCAAGTATCATTCTCATTCAATTCCTAGATTTAATTTCCTAATATAACGGATGAAAATTAATATTGGTAATCAAATATGATTTTGGTAACTTTAAAATCATTAAGGAACCACATAAGGCTTCAAAACAAATAGATTGAATTCTTGTTTGATCAAGGTGGAATAAGGAAATTGATCTCAGGGTGTAAAACCAATAAAGAAAACATAATCAACGGCCATGACAGTTTTAGATGATGTCATAAGATTTCTCTTTAAATTATATTCAGAGATGTTTTACTGGGGGGATACATTCTTATCAAATAACTTTATTAAAATATATTTATATCTATAAATATGAAATCATTTTAAAGGTTAAAGCTTTAGGATAATGTAGTTATATATACTATGTCTAGTTATAAGCTATGATATTATGCCTAAAAGTGATGATGCCCGACAGTCTAGGAAAAGATAATACCTAGATGTTATAATGGCTAAAGCCCTAGGATAAAGTAGTACCTTGATATTATGTTGGTCAAATATAGGGATATGCAACGTACTTAGTTGTTACTCTGCCTAAATATCCTAGTTTCAAATAACCATAATTTCGATGTGTATATATATATATATATATATATATGGTTAGGTTATTTTATTTTCACTATCTATTGTGTGCATGTGTGACTGATTCTGGACCAATCATTTTAGTTATTTTAAGAAAGTAATAATTGCATATTAATTGTCGAAAATATAATAGGTATTAATTACATCTTCAACATTTAATAAACATTAATTACTTTCTTAAAATAACTAAAATGATTGGTCCAGAATCAATCATACAAGCACACAATAGATAGTGAAAACATTTGAACCTAACTCTCTCTCTCTCTCTCTCTCTCTCTCTATATATATATATATATATATATATATATATATATATATATATATATATATATATATATATATATCCAAAATAATTATGAGATCGAAAATTATAATTATCAAATATAAGATGAAAAGATTTATATTTTGATAGTTATAGGAAATCCACTGGAAGGATTAAAAGATAAAAGATAAAAGATAAATACCTAAGGTTAATGCATTAGTAAACTGTTATATTCATCCAAAGGCCTTGATTAAATTCAGCATTCCCCGATACTTATAATCGTTAATCTGGTGAGAGCTAGGAAGATATGTATAGATCTATATGGGGTTAGATAACCCTACTTATGATTGCTAGGTACAATCCCGATAGGATAACTTTCTTATTATTCACTATTTCACGATCGATGAAGCATTATGGTGGGGAAAATTATTAGTCAAACAACGTTGATTTTGGGGGCTCATGGTAATACATTAGATCACCTTAGAGATCGGACTACCATTAGGGATGCCTTAAAGTGGTAGATAAAATATGTTAGGGTCGTTAGATATCCTACAAAGGGAGTAAGTTTGGATTTATAAATATATCCTAAAAGGATAATATGATAGGATTATTAGATATCCTAACAGATAGTAAGCTAGGGTTTATGTAATACTTTAAGAAATGTTTTTTCTAAAAGAAAAATGATTCATAACTTAATACAACCCGATAAAAGCCAAAAACTATAAAAACTTGTGCGCTCACCAAAATTATGTTGACGTTTTCAAAAATACATGTCTTCTCAGGGAGATGAGTGTGGAGGACAGTCGTGTCAAGAAGGAGGATGTCTTCAAGGAAGCTGCTGCCGTTTTAGTTTCATATGTTTATCGTTTTTAGTCATGTTTAGTTTGTGTGCTTGTATTTTAAAACAATGTAATAGCAAAATAATTTATAATAAATAAAAGAAATATTTGTGATATTCTTTTGTGTTAATACGGTGCGACACATTTTCACAGATTTTTAGGTTTTGAGATTTTTGCTATAATTTCGAATTTTAGAGTTTATCTTTAGTTTTAAATATATTTTAATTTGTTAAAATTTGATAATTAAACTAAGAGGATAAATATTCCTAATATTATTTGAAATTATCGATAATGATTTAAAGTTAATTAAATGTAATTTATTTAAATCATATAATTTTAAATAGTTTAAAAATCACCTTACATATAATTATAAAAGTTTATAAAATAATATGTATAAGAAAAAAGAATTTATATATGTAATATGACTACTATATGTAAAAGAATAAAAAACAAACATATACCCTGACATGTTTTAGTTAAAGATCGTTTGTTGAATTAGGAGTATGCCTCATTCATGAAGTCATGCTATAAGAGAGGTATAAGGAAACGACCTATAAAATGATTTTTGAATGAGTGTATTTTTCACTCACCGCTTCTTTGTATGGTGAATTGTTATTCGCCGAAAAGGTTTGATAGGTCGATGTCTTAGTAAAATTATAACACATAAAAGTACTGAAAACAAAATTATTATTCTTAGTTATTTTAGGAAAATATGAATAATTATTAATCCATGAGTAACGTACATTTTTCCTTATTTCTATTTATGGGGTGTGTGTGGTTAACCAGAACATAAATCTAAGACATGAGAAGTAGATGATGTGTCACTTGTGGTTGTGGTTGTTGGTGGAGCGTGTGTGGTTAACTGACACATCAATTAGAGAACCAAGAAATAATCAAGGGGTAATGCTTTTTTACATGGTTGGTTTACCATCGTATTTGTGTGATCTCTGTATCCTAGGCACAAATAAAGGATTTGTAAATATGAGATTAACATGTCATTCAATAGTTTAAATGAATATCAAAAGATCTAGGAATTCCACAGTGACTGAAATTGGTAAAATGCATTACCTACTTAAAATAAATTAGTGATATGATTACGGTATCCCTCTTCTTAAATCGAATATAAATTATGGATCCTAGCCTTAAAATAAATTGGTTATTTATTTGAGGATTAGAATCAACTAATTACACCTTGTTTCCCTTTTTATATGTCGAATATGAATGATGTTCCTCTCCCACCTCCCTCCCCCACCAATTCCAACTTTTCCCTCATTTATGTTCTCGAAAGAGTGTAGCTCACTAGTAGGGCTAACTATATTGAATGAATAAGAAACTTAAGGATCACATTAAGGTATGATAATCGTGAATAAATCCTCAATGAATCTATTCTAGAAATCAATGATTGCTCTACAAACAAAGAGAAAATTGTTCACACTAAACACGTGGATGAATCGAATAAGGTGTCTTGCATCATGATTGTCGACATGTCCTCGGACATTTAGAAGGAATTCGAGAACACTTGGGTGTATGAAAATGAACTTACAAATGGATGAAATGTTTCAATAAGAGGCAAGGAAATAATCGTTTGAGATTGTCAAATACCTAATGCCATGCAAACTCAAAGAAGGTGGTTCGGTGTGTGTGTTGATGTTCAACAAATAAAGACCTATATAGACCAAATCTAGAACCTTGACGCCGCCTTTGATAAGAACCTAGTTGTGTACCTTGTCCTTCATTCTATCCCTAGTTCATATGATAATTTCATCATGACTTATCAATTGAATAATATGGATAAGACATTAATGCAGCTCTACTGCCTACTCTAGATAGTGTTGGAATAGTGTCTAAGGCTATAACTATATTTGGCAAGTATTTGACCTGGTTGTGCATGGTCCTTTTGGGTTGCCTTCACCATAGCAACTTGACAGGCTGATTTATAATGAGAAAAGAAATATTATTAATATATTATGAGAATAATATAAGGAATAATAATATTGTTATTTGATTAATATAAGTCATAAATTAATTAGGAATTAATTTGGTGACTTAAAGAGATTAATTGAATAAAGGGGCATAAACTGTCAAATGTGTGATAGTTGTATTTTGGGCTATGAATCTTTTGATGGGTTTTGGTCATAAGACGTCCTATGTGCTCATACAAACCCTAATGCTTCGATCTAGGTTTCTCTATTGTACATGCTTTGAATCCAAGACTATAAACCCTAATTCTAGCATACAAGTAATCATATTAGATAATAGAAAAGGTTTATAATGTTACCTTGATTGTTATATAGCAATAACAATCCCAATTCCTCCTTGAATTGACTTTGGAAGGCTTAGAGTCACAAGTGTCACTCCTCTAATGGCTCACAAACACCATAAGCAAGAGAATGAAGAGAAGAGAGTATGGAGGCTGCCCAAAACGTGTGAAAACGCTAGAAGGTTGCTTGTCCATGTTTTTGAGGCATAAGGGGTCTTTATATAGTGAGGCTATTAGGGTTATCTAACAAGGAAACCCTAATTTGTTTGCTTAAGCCCTAAGCAACCCATGGAGCCCTTTTCTTAAAGCCTTGGACGACTTCATTTGCGCTTTCCCCATAGAATTCATCCACTTTATAAATAAAGGCAATCCATGGCCCTAATTGCAATTATCTTATAATTACAATTCCAGTCCCTTAAGTTTAATTAATCTCTTTTAGTCACAAAACTAATTACCAATTAATTATTGACTAATATTAATTAAACAATATGATTTCTCCTTTAATATATTATTCTCATAATATATTAATAAATCATATTTAATCCTTTCTCTCCATAATTCATCCTATCAAGTTGCTTTGGTGAAGGCAACCCAAAAGGACCATGCACCTTCGGGTCAAGTACATACCAAAATAGTTATGGACTTAGACACTAATCCAACAGTCTCCCACTAGGATAAGTCTAACAACTATTCTGCGTATGACTTCGGATCCCGATCTGCAATCATAGCTTTCCAAAGCCGCTGTCAACTCTGATCATATCAAATACGCATGTCGTTAGATAAGGGATCATATATTCCTCCATTCTAGATATCATATGAGATATGATTTCAAATCATTCTCTTTGTACTATATCTCAATTTCTGATTTATGACGACTGACTAATTGAACAAATCAAATTAGCCCTAGCCCGGCCGAGCATTTACGTTTGTCATCACTAAACCATCGAGGGGCCCAAAGATATCGCTTTTATCCTACTTTGGATAAAAGGAACGGATAAACTTTGATACAATGCTCGCTTACACTCACGCACCGAATCACACACAACAATATGTTTTATAACACCAAGTTACTAGTGCGTTTACATATTATCAATGTGCAACTGATTCGCAATATACAACTCACACATCTCGGTTTCAAGAATATAAGATGTTATCGTCTCACCAATCACTCGTGATACAATTCATGGCGTGATCCAAGTGAGCGTGGGTTTGATCCAATGCTCAAATCATATTCATAAGCACTCATGAACGTTGCAGCAAACATTTGCTTATGTCTAATACGTTATAGACAATCCACACACCAATTCATGACAGTCTTCATTCATATCTACTTCCAACATATGAACGACTGTGGCCCGTTTGAATAATTCGATTATTCTTAATAAACTCAATTATTTTGGAAGTCAAAACATGTAAAGGTGAAACACATGAATAATACTAATCCCATATGGCCTCAAACCTTTGAGTATAAATAAAACACCTTTTATTTATCACCATATCGATTACTCATTATTTGTCGTTTCGGGTGATCAACTTCTTACTTGAATTATTACACTTGTCCCATGCTCCTAGCATGCACACAATGTTTACCTATGGTTCTTACTTTGTGAAATAGATCACATTGGACACATTTCCAATCAATCTCATTTCACAACTCCAAATCCTTTTTCCATAAGTGAAAGAATATCAAATTTTTGCTACTTATAGAATATGCTAGATTCTAACATTCTATGCAACTATCCTTTCGTAATGTCACTACGCCAAAGTCACAAAGACTATTGCCAATGATATTACAAAGTCCTCTATCGGAGATTGTTACAAGACAATTCCTTAGATATGATGTCTCTCACTCAAAGTACATTCCTTTGAACATCCTTTTGCATAAAAGTTTCTAATCTAGACATAGATTAACAATATTCAATTCCCAATATGGACACACTTCCATATGTTCCATATGACAACTCATTCTTAATAGAATCTTATCTATTCGTAATGATGTCGTTATGGTCCATCCAATATGGAAACATTTCCATATTTTCCAATACTATACTTCCAACTACTCACAAGCGACCAATCCTCGTCGAACTTTGGATTGTCCTTTGATAGTTGTTTGATTATTTTAGTCAAAACCGATTCTAGTCCCTTTTCCCTCTAAATGCGCTCGACATTTGGAAAATTTTAGAATGGTCAAACATTAAAGTATTTGCAATCGATCCTATACCCGAAGCGTATGGGACACGACGCATAATGTTTTATTTGCTATGTTCTCAAAATTCGAATTGTGAAGAGGGATGCCGTAATCATAATCGAAATTTTAAGAACACACTATGTACCTTTAACTAAATTTTATTAACATTCCACAACCTAAGCCTTTAGATTTGAAATGAAGCATAATATTCTCTCCCTTAATTATAGCAAAACAATTCTTCAACTATTGCGACTTTGCAAAGTATGACTCTTGTTTTCTATAATTAATATTGCTAACCTTGCAATACTTTCCTTAATAATCATATAATCATAACTTTTATGCTCTCACTATCTTGATGATTATTATAAAACATAACACTTATGCTCCCACTAGCTTCGACATGTATTCTTAAACATCTTAACTTCCAGAAAGACAATACCTATTGAATTTCTTAAGTCCATGTTTCTAATACATAGTGCTTTGATAATCTTTTATCAAGGCTTCTTGAACTTATACACCTTTGCCTTCGATAGTTCATATATGTGTCTAAACAATTAAGACTAATTGCCAAACCTCTCAATTCAAATTATGGAAAGGGATACCGTAACCATAATTGAATTCGAGAATGCAATTTTACAATCACTATCTTCTTAAAATCTTTCTTAGTGAAAGCATTTCCTCACAATCATTTTCATGAAGGAGGAAATCTTATGAAACTTATATTTAAAGCGGTGTATTTGTTCCTATCCATGTGAATTTGTTAAAACCAAGGTTTACGACAAATTCAAACTCATATGGACCGAACTTTCTTAATCTTGATTTCTTGCCTTATGGTAGCACAGCTGCCCACCATGTCTTCCAAGTAGTTGAGCAGCTCACCCTTTCCTATCAATGTACCTTTCATTGATTAAGGTGCTTTGCCTTTTATGCGTTCAAAATGAGAACTCATAGAAGTCTCATGCATAATTAACTCGATTGGATTGGCACAGAAACAAAATAATGTCATTACGATAGGTTGTAAACCTCAACTCGTGTGCTAGTGATGATCGATAAGGTTTATTTGATTTGTTCTTGAAACTTTTCAAGACTATAAAGACTCCCACTGACTCCTTGACATATACGATTCTCTTGTCAAAACATTTCTTGACAAACAACTATTCAAGAGTTAGTGTAGTTTTTATCAAAACACTTCATAAATTGGTCCTAGTTGGTCTTTGTCTTATCTAAGACATCACAACTTACCAAATTTAATGAATGTTTTAAACCTTCTTAATACTTTTCACTCATTGTCACAATCTTAACTCTAAGACTTGTTATTGGAACGAAATATGATTGACTTATTGATTTAACCATTTCTTCAATTCTCGATTCCTCTTCTTAGACATACAATTGTACTAAGACTCTCTTAGAGGCTCAATTGAGATATGGTTCTTAATCATTAAGACCTATCATAAAGCATAAATGGTACCCTCCCATCTTCTTAGAATGGAGAAACTTTTATCTTTCTGCCTACTTGATTCTTCTTATTCGTTCTGCTATTGATCTAAACCCTTTAATCAATTCAGAATTACACTTAATCTTGTAAGTATAATCATATTTACTAAACCTTTAGTAAATCATGACGAATATCATTGTTACTCTTATGGTGGACTTGATCAACACGCAACATTGTGTGCTCGATCTCTTAGTCCTTCACTTGACACTTTGTCAATGAATTTGTCTAATTTCCAAATATGAAATTTCTCATTCATCGTGCATCCACGTTGCATGATTCCAAGTTTCTGTCCAATTGAAACTTGGGCGATGAGAAACTCTCCTTATTTGGTAAATTCTCGACTTTCACATAACATAATAAGAACCAAATCCATTATTGCTAATAGTAGAAACATTTTAACATCAATTTTTCATACACGCCATTGTAAGGATAAATAAATAAAATTTAAAATCAAAATTTATTTTCTTGCAGAAAAATTTGTCCTTACAATGCAACTAATTGAAAAACTTATGCTAATACATCTTTCTTAGCAATCTAATTCTAACTCTAAGTAGTAGCTCAAAATCTAATCTTCAAGTAATGCGATCGAAATCCATTTCTTCACAGTTAGATTCTGCTGACTTCTTCCCTTAAGCTTCCTCTCTTTTCTTTGATTCTACAAAACATCAATTGTAATCTTATCACATTATGTATTAAGAATCTAGAATGAAGCTTAAAAGAGTTAGTCAATGGATTTTACCTAAATTAGAGCCATACGTTTCGACTCTCCCATCTCTTAGATCTCTTAGGTAAATGGGGTAGCTTCGTCTCCAATGCCCCTTCTCTTGGCAATAAAAGCAAATCGACTCCTTTGGAACAGGACATGGAACTACTTGAGACATCGCCTTTCTCTTATGATCAAACTTTTCAATCATAGCATGTCTTTCGTTGCCATTGTATATATCCATAGAGGTCTCAAAGGCAGATTCACCAATCAACTTTGCTTTTCTATTGCACCAAATCATTGCTGATTCAGCAGCAATAAGCATATAGGTGAGATCTATAAGGGTCACGCCGTAGTTCATCATATAGTACTCTCTTACGAACTCACTATATGAGTTGGGAAGTGACTGAAGAACCCAATCAATATCCATTTCCTCACAGACAACGGATCCTAACATTCTTAACCTATCAATGTGTGACTTCATCCCTAGGCGTGTGCACACACAGACTTTCCTTCTTTATGTTTACTTGCTAAAAGGGCTTGAGTGATCTTGAACTTTTCAAGCCTTTGAACTTGTGGGTTTGGGAGAATAATTGGAGGAGGTAGAGGAAGTGAAACATGATTTCTTGTTCCTCGATCGAATCGTGGAATATCATCTTCATGTGGAATGCTTGTTCCACGGGATTTGAGAAGACCATAGTTGTCGAACTTTGACATCTACAAAACGGGAGAAAAACGAATTCAAGTTAGTTGATAGATTGAGTCCTTAGTAAATCACCCAAATGAAATACTAAGGCTAGGACCCAACACAATATTCTACAACTCGGGAGAGGGATGCCGTAACCCTAATTGCAGAATATTTGAAGGTAAGTGAATGACGATTCAATAATTTCCACCATGAAAAACGAAAAAGAAATTTAATTTTTAAATCTATGAAAACTCCTAGATCCTTTGAGATTCATTGAACTTTCAATGGCATGTTTAAATCTCGATATGCCCCTCTTGTTTGTGACTGGGATGCCGAGGATCACAAAATGGGTGTGAATAACCATGCAAACTTACATGGTGCCCTCACATGTTACAGTCACCTATTCGATGTGCCGGTAAACCACACACGCTCCACCGAACTATGACAAACATTGAGTCACCCTTTGCTACCTTTGCTTAGAACCATTTAGTGTGCCGGTTAACCACACACGCTCCACTAACGTCTTCGCAAGGGCACAAAGTGTAATTTCATGGAATTGCATCAATTCACTTTTCCTAAGTAACTAAGATTGGGAATTTTTGAAAAACATTTAGTTACTTTAGTAATTCATTATACTTATAATGGAAGGTTTCGTCATATCCTACCCGTTCGGCTAACGACCCTCCACTAGTCAAGAGTGCGGTGGGTAAGAGTGGATACCCATTCAATCGCCATTTTATAGGCAATTTCCTTAAACACCCCTTATAGACCAGCTTCGTGAATGAGGCCTACTAACGGTAAGACTGACTTTTACTCATACATATATATAATGTTAGACTTTTAATGTTATATATATAGTATAGGGTGTATTTTAACACTTTTAAAATACTATGTGGTCTAATTTAACAATTATACTTTTAATTCAATTAAATTGTAAACCTAAACTTCTATGGATTTATTAAATCTCTATTAATTATACACCTTAATTAATTAATAAAACCATAAGGGTGTGATTTGAACTTTTTCAAAACTATACTAGAGTTTTAGAATTTAACATTCCTAATTAAACTTTTAATCAACTTTTAAATTCCAAAACTTGAGGGCAAGTTTTGAAAAATTTCAACACATTAGGGTTTAGAATTTAAATATACATCAAAATTAAACCATTTAATCAAAATTTAAATTCCAAAACTTGAGGGCAAGTTTTGAAACCTTTTTTCAAAACATTAGGGTTTTAACTATTTAAATTTCAAAACTACAAAACTATTGGGTTCAAATTTAAATTATAAAACCTAAAGGGCAAAATATGAAACTTTTCATAGCACAAGGATCAAATAACAAATAATCTAAATTAACATTTAATTACATAATTATCCATATTTGATTTATTTAATGATTTCTTGCAAAACAATTTACTAATTATGTCAAAATAATTAATTAATTATCACATAAGGAAACAATTATCTTATTAATTGATAAATATCTTCAATTAGATCAAGAATATAGTCAAATATATCATAAAATCGGATTTATATTGATCTAATATGATAAGGTAACTATCCCAAAGCAAAAACAGCAAGAAATCCTGGATATACCTCTGTCTGACGCTCGAACTCGCCGAGTACCACACTGTACTCGCCGAGTACACTGTGGTACTCGCCGAGTTCAGGAGGCAGAACCACAAGAAACGAATTTTTCAAACTTACAATGCATCAATACAATAGAAACCAATCATGGCTCTGATACCACTGTTGGGTTTTGGTCATAAGACATCCTATGTGCTCATACAAACCCTAATGCTTCGATCTAGGTTTCTCTATTGTACATGCTTTGAATCCAAGACTATAAACACTAATTCTAGCATACAAGTAATCATATTAGATAATAGAAAAGGTTTATAATGTTACCTTGATTGTCATATAGCAATAACAATCCCAATTCCTCCTTGAATTGACTTTGGAAGGCTTAGAGTCACAAGTGTCACTCCTCTAATGGCTCACAAACACCATAAGCAAGAGGATGAAGAGAAGAGAGGATGGAGGCTGCCCAAAACGTGTGAAAACCCTAGAAGGTTGCTTGTCAACGTTTTTGAGGCATAAGGGGTCTTTATATAGTGAGGCTATTAGGGTTATTTAACAAGGAAACCCTAATTTGGTTGCTTAAGCCCTAAGCAACCCATGAAGCCCTTTTCTTAAAGCCTTGGACGACTTCATATGGGCTTTCCCCATAGAATTCATCCACCTTATAATAAAAGGCAATCCATGGCCCTAATTGCAATTATCTTATAATTACAATTCCAGTCCCTTAAGTTTAATTAATCTCTTTTAGTCACAAAACTAATTACCAATTAGTTATTGACTAATATTAATTAAACAATATGATTTCTCCTTTAATATATTATTCTCATAATATATTAATAAATCATATTTAATCCTTTCTCTCCATAATTCATCCTATCAAGTTGCTTTGGTGAAGGCAACCCAAAAGGACCATGCACCATCGGGTCAAGTACATACCAAAATAGTTATGGACTTAGACACTAATCCAACAGTCTCCCACTTGGATAAGTCTAACAACTATTCTGCGTATGACTTCGGATCCCGATCTGCGATCATAGCTTTCCAAAGCCGCTGTCAACTCTGATCATATCAAATACGCATGTCGTTAGATAAGGGATCATATATTCCTCCATTCTAGATATCATATGAGATATGATTTCAAATCATTCTCTTTGTACTATATCTCGATTTCTGATTTATGACGACTGACTAATTGAACAAATCAAATTAGCCCTAGCCCGGCCAAGCATTTACGTTTGTCATCACTAAACCATCGAGGGGCCCAAAGATATCGCTTTTATCCTACTTTGGATAAAAGGAAAGGATAAACTTTGCTACAATGCTCGCCTGCACTCACGCACCGAATCACACACAACAATATGTTTTATAACACCAAGTTACTAGTGCGTTTACATATTATCAATGTGCAACCGATTCGCAAGATACAACTCACACATCTCGGTTTCAAGAATATAAGATGTTATCGTCTCACCAATCACTCGTGATACAATTCATGGAGTGATCCAAGTGAGCGTGGGTTTGATCCAATGCTCAAATCATATTCATAAGCACTCATGAACGTTGCAGCAAACATTTGCTTATGTCTAATACCTTATAGACAATCCACACACCAATTCCTGACAGTCTTCATTCATATCTACTTCCAACATATGAACGACTGTGGCCCGTTTGAATAATTCGATTATTCTTAATAAACTCAATTATTTTGGAAGTCAAAACATGTAAAGGTGAAACACATGAATAATACTAATCCCATATGGCCTCAAACCTTTGAGTATAAATAAAACACCTTTTATTTATCACCATATCGATTACTCATTATTTGTCGTTTCGGGTGATCAACTTCTTACTTGAATTATTACACTTGTCCCATGCTCCTAGCATGCACACAATGTTTACCTATGGTTCTTACTTTGTGAAATAGATCACATTGGACACATTTCCAATCAATCTCATTTCACAACTCCAAATCCTTTTTCCATAAGTGAAAGAATATCAAATTCTTGCTACTTATAGAATATGCTAGATTCTAACATTCTATGCAACTATCCTTTCGTAATGTCACTACGCCAAAGTCACAAAGACTATTGCCAATGATATTACAAAGTCCTCTATCGGAGATTGTTACAAGACAATTCCTTAGATATGATGTCTCTCACTCAAAGTACATTCCTTTGAACATCCTTTTGCATAAAAGTTTCTAATCTAGACATAGATTAACAATATTCAATTCCCAATATGGACACACTTCCATATGTTCCATATGACAACTCATTCTTAATAGAATCTTATCTATTCGTAATGATGTCGTTATGGTCCATCCAATATGGAAACATTTCCATATTTTCCAATACTATACTTCCAACTACTCACAAGCGACCAATCCTCGTCGAACTTTGGATTGTCCTTTGATAGTTGTTTGATTATTTTAGTCAAAACCGATTCTAGTCCCTTTTCCCTCTAAATGCGCTCGACATTTGGAAAATTTTAGAATGGTCAAACATTAAAGTATTTGCAATCGATCCTATACCCGAAGCGTATGGGACACGACGCATAATGTTTTATTTGCTATGTTCTCAAAATTCGAATTGTGAAGAGGGATGCCGTAATCATAATCGAAATTTTAAGAACACACTATGTACCTTTAACTAAATTTTATTAACATTCCACAACCTAAGCCTTTAGATTTGAAATGAAGCATAATATTCTCTCCCTTAATTATAGCAAAACAATTCTTCAACTATTGCGACTTTGCAAAGTATGACTCTTGTTTTCTATAATTAATATTGCTAACCTTGCAATACTTTCCTTAATAATCATATAATCATAACTTTTATGCTCTCACTATCTTGATGATTATTATAAAACATAACACTTATGCTCCCACTAGCTTCGACATGTATTCTTAAACATCTTAACTTCCAGAAAGACAATACCTATTGAATTTCTTAAGTCCATGTTTCTAATACATAGTGCTTTGATAATCTTTTATCAAGGCTTCTTGAACTTATACACCTTTGCCTTCGATAGTTCATATATGTGTCTAAACAATTAAGACTAATTGCCAAACCTCTCAATTCAAATTATGGAAAGGGATACCGTAACCATAATTGAATTCGAGAATGCAATTTTACAATCACTATCTTCTTAAAATCTTTCTTAGTGAAAGCATTTCCTCACAATCATTTTCATGAAGGAGGAAATCTTATGACACTTATATTTAAAGCGGTGTATTTGTTCCTATCCATGTGAATTTGTTAAAACCAAGGTTTACGACAAATTCAAACTCATACAGACCGAACTTTCTTAATCTTGATTTCTTGCCTTATGGTAGCACAGCTGCCCACCATGTCTTCCAAGTAGTTGAGCAGCTCACCCTTTCCTATCAATGTACCTTTCATTGATTAAGGTGCTTTGCCTTTTATGCGTTCAAAATGAGAACTCATAGAACTCTCATGCATAATTAACTCGATTGGATTGGCACAGAAACAAAATAATGTCATTACGATAGGTTGTAAACCTCAACTCGTGTGCTAGTGATGATCGATAAGGTTTATTTGATTTGTTCTTGAAACTTTTCAAGACTATAAAGACTCCCACTGACTCCTTGACATATACGATTCTCTTGTCAAAACATTTCTTGACAAACAACTATTCAAGAGTTAGTGTAGTTTTTATCAAAACACTTCATAAATTGGTCTTAGTTGGTCTTTGTCTTATCTAAGACATCACAACTTACCACATTTAATGAATGTTTTAAACCTTCTTAATACTTTTCACTCATTGTCACAATCTTAACTCTAAGACTTGTTATTGGAACGAAATATGATTGACTTATTGATTTAACCATTTCTTCAATTCTCGATTCCTCTTCTTAGACATACAATTGTACTAAGACTCTCTTAGACTCTCAATTGAGATATGGTTCTTAATCATTAAGACCTATCATAAAGCATAAAAGGTACTCTCCCATCTTCTTAGAATTGAGAAACTTTTATCTTTCTGCCTATTTGATTCTTCTTATTCGTTCTGCTATTGATCTAAACCCTTTAATCAATTCAGAATTACACTTAATCTTGTAAGTATAATCATATTTACTAAACCTTTAGTAAATCATGACGAATATCATTGTTACTCTTATGGTGGAATTGATCAACACGCAACATTGTGTGCTCGATCTCTTAGTCCTTCACTTGACACTTTGTCAATGAATTTGTCTAATTTCCAAATATGAAATTTCTCATTCATCGTGCATCCACGTTGCACGATTCCAAGTTTCTGTCCAATTAAAACTTGGGCGATGAGAAACTCTCCCTATTTGGTAAATTCTCGACTTTCACATAACATAATAAGAACCAAATCCATTATTGCTAATAGTAGAAACATTTTAACATCAATTTTTCATACACGCCATTGTAAGGATAAATAAATAAAATTTAAAATCAAAATTTATTTTATTGCGGAAAAATTTGTCCTTACAATGCAACTCATTGAAAAACTTATGCTAATACATCTTTCTTAGCAATCTAATTCTAACTCTAAGTAGTAGCTCAAAATCTAATCTTCAAGTAATGCGATCGAAATCCATTTCTTCACGGTTAGATTCTGTTCACTTCTTCCCTTAAGCTTCCTCTCTTTTCTTTGATTCTACAAAACATCAATTGTAATCTTATCACATTATGTATTAAGAATCTAGAATGAAGCTTAAAAGAGTTAGTCAATGGATTTTACCTAAATTAGAGCCATACGTTTCGACTCTCCCATCTCTTAGATCTCTTAGGTAAATGGGGCAGCTTTGTCTCCAATGCTCCTTCTCTTGGCAATAAAAGCAAATCGACTCCTTTGGAACAGGACATGGAACTACTTGAGACATCGCCTTTCTCTTATGATCAAACTTTTCGATCATAGCATGTCTTTCGTTGCCATTGTCTATATCCATAGAGGTCTCAAAGGCAGATTCACCAATCAACTTTGCTTTTCTATTGCACCAAATCATTGCTGATTCAGCAACAATAAGCATATAGGTGAGATCTATAAGGGTCACGCCGTAGTTCATCATATGGTACTCTCTTACGAACTCACTATATGAGTTGGGAAGTGACTGAAGAACCCAATCAATATCCATTTCCTCACAGACAACGGATCCTAACATTCTTAACCTATCAATGTGTGACTTCATCCCTAGGACGTGTGCACACACGGACTTTCCTTCTTTATGTTTACTTGCCAAAAGGGCTTGAGTGATCTTGAACTTTTCAAGCCTTTGAACTTGTGGGTTTGGGAGAATAATTGGAGGAGGTAGAGGAAGTGAAGCATGATTTCTCGTTCCTCGATCGAATCGTGGAATATCATCTTCATGTGGAATGCTTGTTCCACGGGATTTGAGAAGACCATAGTTGTCGAACTTTGACATCTACAAAACGGGAAAAAAACGAATTCAAGTTAGTTGATAGATTGAGTCCTTAGTAAATCAGCCAAATGAAATACTAAGGCTAGGACCCAACACAATATTCTACAACTCGGGAGAGGGATGCCGTAACCCTAATTGCAGAATATTTGAAGGTAAGTGAATGATGATTCAATAATTTCCACCATGAAAAACGAAAAAGAAATTTAATTTTTAAATCTATGAAAACTCCTAGATCCTTTGAGATTCATTTAACTTTCAATGGCATGTTTAAATCTCGATATGCCCCTCTTGTTTGTGACTGGGATGCCGAGGATCACAAAGCGGGTGTGAATAACCATGCAAACTTACATGGTGCCCTCACATGTTACAGTCACCTATTCGATGTGCCGGTAAACCACACATGCTCCACCGAACTATGACAAACATTGAGTCACCCTTTGCTACCTTTGCTTAGAACCATTTAGTGTGCCGGTTAACCACACACGCTCCACTAACGTCTTCACAAGGGCACAAAGTGTAATTTCATGGAATTGCATCAATTCACTTTTCCTAAGTAACTAAGATTGGGAATTTTTAAAAAACATTTAGTTACTTTAGTAATTCATTATACTTATAATGGAAGGTTTCGTCATATCTTACCCGTTCGGCTAACGACCCTCCACTAGTCAAGAGTGCGGTGGGTAAGAGTGGATACCCATTCAATCGTCATTTTATAGGCAATTTCCTTAAACACCCCTTATAGACCAGCTTCGTGAATGAGGCCTACTAACGGTAAGACTGACTTTTACTCATATATATATATATATATATATATATATATATATATATATATATATATATATATATATATATATATATATATATATATAATGTTAGACTTTTAATGTTATATATATAGTATAGGGTGTATTTTAACACTTTTAAAATACTATGTGGTCTAATTTAACAATTATACTTTTAATTCAATTAAATTGTAAACCTAAACTTTTATGGATTTATTAAATCTCTATTAATTATACACCTTAATTAATTAATAAAACCATAAGGGTGTGATTTGAACTTTTTCAAAACTATACTAGTGTTTTAGAATTTAACATTCCTAATTAAACTTTTAATCAACTTTTAAATTCCAAAACTTGAGGGCAAGTTTTGAAACATTTCAACACATTAGGGTTTAGAATTTAAATATACATCAAAATTAAACCATTTAATCAAAATTTAAATTCCAAAACTTGAGGGCAAGTTTTGAAACCTTTTTTCAAAACATTAGGGTTTTAACTATTTAAATTTCAAAACTACAAAATTATTGGGTTCAAATTTAAATTATAAAACCTAAAGGGAAAAATATGAAACTTTTCATAGCACAAGGATCAAATAACAAATAATCTAAATTAACATTTAATTACATAATTATCCATATTTGATTTATTTAATGATTTCTTGCAAAACAATTTACCAATTATGTCAAAATAATTAATTAATTATCACATAAGGAAACAATTATCTTATTAATTGATAAATATCTTCAATTAGATCAAGAATATAGTCAAATATATCATAAAATCGGATTTATATTGATCTAATATGATAAGGTAACTATCCCAAAGCAAAAATAGCAAGAAATCCCGGATATACCTCTGTCCGACGCTCGAGCTCGCCGAGTACCACACAGTACTCGCCGAGTTGAGGCCTACTCGCCGAGTACACTGTGGTACTCGCCGAGTTCAGGAGGCAGAACCACAAGAAACGAATTTTTCAAACTTACAATGCATCAATACAATAGAAACCAATCATGGCTCTGATACCACTGATGGGTTTTGGTCATAAGACATCCTATGTGCTCATACAAACCCTAATGCTTCGATCTAGGTTTCTCTATTGTACATGCTTTGAATCCAAGACTATAAACCCTAATTCTAGCATACAAGTAATCATATTAGATAATAGAAAAGGTTTATAATGTTACCTTGATTGTTATATAGCAATAACAATCCCAATTCCTCCTTGAATTGACTTTGGAAGGCTTAGAGTCACAAGTGTCACTCCTCTAATGGCTCACAAACACCATAAGCAAGAGGATGAAGAGAACAGAGGATGGTGGCTTCCCAAAACGTGTGAAAACCCTAGAAGGTTGCTTGTCCACGTTTTTGAGGCATAAGGGGTCTTTATATAGTGAGGCCATTAGGGTTATCTAACAAGGAAACCCTAATTTGGTTGCTTAAGCCCTAAGCAACCCATGGAGCCCTTTTCTTAAAGCCTTGGACGACTTCATATGGGCTTTCCCCATAGAATTCATCCACCTTATAATAAAAGGCAATCCATGGCCCTAATTGCAATTATCTTATAATTACAATTCCAGTCCCTTGAGTTTAATAAATCTCTTTTAGTCACAAAATTAATTACCAATTAATTATTGACTAATATTAATTAAACAATATGATTTCTCCTTTAATATATTATTCTCATAATATATTAATAAATCATATTTAATCCTTTCTCTCCATAATTCATCCTATCAAGTTGCTTTGGTGAAGGCAACCCAAAAGAACCATGCACCATCGGCTCAAGTACATACCAAAATAGTTATGGACTTAGACACTAATCCAACATCTTTATGGATGAGAGGGTGGAAGATTTTAGGGTTTAGAAGATCCTAGAAATCGTCCAAGGCCTAGTCTATAGGGATCATTGGATTGCTTAGGATCTAAGTTATTCAATTAGGGTGTAAGGTGTAACCCTAGTAGCTCATAGTATAATTAGACCCATTGGGTGGAGGAAATCGACACTCATGCAAGGCAAGAAACCCTAGGGCCGATTTTCTCACCCTCCTCTCTCTCTCTCTTATCATCCTCTTGCTAGTTAGTGTTTGTAAGCCATTAGAGGAGTGACAATTGTCACTCTAAGCTCCAAAGACAAGAAGATTCAAGCAAGCAACTCAAGGTATTCCTTTAGATCTAATTTCATATGTTATGAATTGAATGTTTACACTACATCTATCAATCAAAGTCTTGGATATATTGCATGTTCAATTAGAGAAACCTAGATCCAAGCATTAGGGTTTGTATGTACACATAGAAAAGTCCTTATGGCTCAAACCCATAAGTGGTATTAGAGCATTGATTGGTTTCTATTGAATTGATGCATTGGTTGATTGCTTGTTGATTGCAAAATTCAATTTTTGTCCATCTGCCTTATGAACTCGGTGAGTTCCATAGTGGACTCGGCGTGTAGGCCTCAACTCGACGAGTCCATTATGGTACTCGGCGAGTTCGAGCGTCAGATGGAGCTAGTTTCGGGATTTCTTGCTGTTTTTCTTATGGAAACTTGTCTTAATCTTTATGGGTCAATAAAATCCGAATTTTAACATATATGTGAATATATTCTTGACCTAATGAAAGATATTTACCAATTAGTTGTATAATAATTTCCTTATATGATATTAGTTGATTATTTTAATTGAATTGGTGAATTGTTTTGCAAGAAACATTTAAATAAATCAAACATAGATAATTATGAGATTAAATGATTAATTTAAATTATTTGTTATTTGATCCCTTATATTTTGAAAAGTTTAAAACTAATCCTCAAGTTTTTGAAATTTAGTTTTGTGATTAAAAGTTTAATTAAGACAATTTAAATTTCAAACCCTAGAATTTTACAAAGTTTAAAATTCAACACTATACTAATATAATATTACAAGACTAATATATATATATATATATATATATATATATATATATATATATATATATATATATATATGTAAAATTAAAAATGCTAGTCTTACCGTTAGTAGGCCTCATTCACGAAGCCGGTCTATAAGGTGGGTATAAGGTTGCTGCCTATAAAATGGCGCTTAATGGGTGTACACTCACACCAACCGCTTGCTTGACCGGTGGAGGGTCGTTAGCCGAACGGGTAGGATAGGGCAACTTTATCTCCTCATTAAAAGTATAATGATAAAATACAAACTAACTACATGTTTTTCAAATTCCCAACCCTAGTTACTTTAGGAAAAGTGAATTGATGCAATCCCATGAAATTACACTTTGTACCCTTGCTAAGAAGTTAGTGGAGCGTGTGTGGATTACCGGCACACTAATTGGTTCTAAGCAAAGGTGCCAAAGGGTGATTCATTGTTTATCATAGTTCGGTGGACCGTGTGTGGCTTACCGGCACATCGAATAGGTGATTGTAACAATGAACGCACCATGTAGATTTCCATGGTCATTCACACCCACTTTGTGATCCTCGGCATCCCAGTCGCAAACGGGAGGGGCATATCGAGATTTAAACATGCCATTGAAAAGTTCAACGAATCTCATCGAAATCTAGGAATTCTAAATTAAAAACTTAAGGTTATGTTTTCATGGCGGAGAATTAGTAAATCGTCATTCACTTACCTTCAAATTGTTTGCATGTTGGATTACGGCATCCCTTTTCTAATGTGTAAATAATGTTGTTGGATCCTAGCCCTAAATTTTTCATATTGGGTGATAATTAGGGATTCAATTCTAATCAAACTTTGTCCTTACTATTTGTAGATGTCGAACACGAATAACGTTGCTGCTAGCTCATTCACATTAATGAGCCTTTGCCAAAAAGTAACTTTCGATGGAACAAACTTCAGCGAATGGATAAGATACATTCGCATGATTGCTCGCTACGAGGACAAGGAGTATGTCCTTGACGAGGAACTCAAAAAGATCAATCCAGAAATTGCTACTCCGGTTGAAATAACTGCTTTTGAGAGTCATGAGCGTGATGCAACGAAGGTTCATTGCATCATGATAGCCACAATGAACACCGAATTCCAAAAGTCCTATGAGGACATGTATCCATACGAGATGCATCAAGACTTGTTAGACAGATACCCTCAAAACGCGAGGCAGGAACGTTACGAGATCTTCACTAACATGATCACTACTAAAATGGGAAATGGAGAATCTCTAACCGTACACTTGCAAAAGATGCAAAGGTATGTCGATCGTCTTCGCAAGTTGAATGTCTACTTTGGGGAAGATTTGGCTATCGATATGGTCATTCATTCCTTGCCTCCGTGTTACAACCAATTTAGGATGACCTACCACATAAACAAGGAAGAGGCCACCCTAAGCAAACTCCAAGGGCTCCTAAGGGTTGCTGAGAGCAACCTAAAGGACAAGTCTGTTACACCAACTCCCAATCCATTCGCTGCTCCTGTTTTGGCCATTGGGCAAGGAAGGGGCAAGAAGAGGAAGGCTCCGTCAAAGAGCCACCGCAAGGAAGGTCCCGAGATGGTTCCTCTTCTAGTGGGACCAAGGTTGATCCTGCTAAACCCAACCCTAACCCGAAGGAGGCAGAGTGCCATCCTTGCCACAAAATAAGGCATTGGAAGAGAAGCTGCCCAGAATATCTGCAAGCCATCAAGGATGGGAAGATCAAGCCGTCTTTCGCAGGTATTTACACAATTAAATCTAATGATTCATCTCATGCTATTTCTTGGGTTCTTGATACCGGGTGTGGTTACCACATTTGTTCTGAATTGCAGGGACTAAGAAGTATAGGGATGTGGAGCATGGAAGAATAAATCTAGTCATGGGAAACAGAAGATCGTCACCTGTCACCACGATTGAAGTGTATTCTTTAGTGCTTAGTAATGGATTAAGTTTAGATTTGAATAATTGTTGCTACTTGCCAGATATGGCAAGAAACATCATTTCATTTCATGGTTTGTTTAGACAAGGATTTAGATTTTCGTTTAATAATGAGAATGGTTCGATTTATGCTTATCTAAATGGTGTTTTATATTTTGAAGCAATGCCTTGTAATGGAATTTATGAAACTGTTATGATTGTAGATAACCTAGGAAATGATGTTTTATGCATGGATTCTTCCAATAGTATGGATAAAGCTTGTTTGTGGCATTGTCGTCTTGGACATGTCAACAAGAAGCGCATAGCCCAACTCAGAAAGGATGGAGTGTTGGAGTCATGCGACCTTAGGGAAGATGACACATGTGAGTCTTGTTTGCTTAGAAAGATGACCAAGTCACCCTTCACTGGCACTTGTGAGAGGGGTGAGGGTTTGTTGGATCTCATACATACCGATGTATGTGGACCCTTTAGATCCACCACAAAGGATGGGAACCGCTTCTATGTGACTTTCACCGATGATTATAGTAGATATGGGTATACTTACTTATTCAAGCACAAGTCAGAAACGTTTGAAAAGTTCAAAGAATTCAAACATGAAGTGGAGAATCAGTTGGGCAGGAAAATCAAGATGCTTCAATCCGATTGAGGAGGAGAGTACCTAAGTCTTGAATTCCATGACTATCTCAAAGAATGTGGAATAGTTTCGCAATTGACGCCACCTAGGACACCGCAGTTAAATGGTGTGGCAAAATGGTGTAATCGAACCTTGTTGGACATGGTTCGTTCTATGATGAGTCGTGCTTCACTACCTATCACATTCTGGGGGTATGCCTTAGAGACTGCCGCCCATATCCTTAACCGAGTCCCTACAAAGAAGTTTGCCAAAACACCTCACGAGATGTCGACAGGGAAAGCTCCCTCATTAGCACATATCAAGGTTTGGGGTTGCGAGGTTTTCGTAAGACGAGATACTCACAACAAGCTCGAACCTCGTAGTGAGCGATGTATCTTCATCGGCTACCTGCAAAAATCCTTTGGATATCTCTTTTATAGACCGAATGACAATGTTGTCTTCGTTGCGAGGAGAGGGGTTTTCCGAGAGTGAGAAATCATAAGCCAAGGAGACAGTGGGAGGCAGATCGAGCTTGAATAGATTCAAGAATCGAGTGATGAAGGAACCTTTACCGCTGGCGCTCAACCCGAGGAGGAAACTTCGGTTGAACCAATTGACGAGTCCTTACCTCTTAGACGATCCGAAAGAGTTAGAGTTCAACCCCAGTTTTATAGTTTTCATATTACTACTGAAGGGGACACGTATATTAGTGATGGTACACTAATAAATCTAGATGAACCTAATAGCTATAAGGAAGCCATGGCAGGCCCGGAGTCTACGAAATGGAAAGAGGCAATGGACAGCGAGATTCAATCCATGTATGACAACCAAGTTTGGAATTTGGCTGATAATGTGCTCGGATGTAAGACCGTTGGGTGCAAATGGATCTTCAAGAAGAAGACCGACGTGGATGGAAATGTACACACATATAAGGTGTGATTGGTTGCGAAGGGATTTACTCAAACTCCTGGAGTTGACTATGATGATACCTTCTCACCGGTTGCGAAAATAAAGTCTATTAGGGTGATGCTAGCCATTGCTGCATTTCATGATTATGAGATATGGCAGATGGATGACAAGACCGCTTTCCTTAATGGGAAGTTGGCTGAGGATGTTTACATGGCTCAGCAGAGGGTTTTGTCGATACGAAGCATCCAAATAGAGTGTGCAAGCTTGAGAAGTTCATTTATGGGCTTAAGCAAGCGTCTCGCAGATGGAATTTTTTCTTCGATGACAAAGTCAAAGAGTTTGGATTTGTACGAAGCAAAGATGAATCATATGTATATGTCAAAGCCAGTGGGAGTATAGTTAGCTTCCTCGTTTTGTATGTCGATGACATACTACTCATAGGAAACGACGTCCCGACACTGCAGGAGGTTAAGTCCTGGCTCAGTAAGTGCTTTGCTATGAAGGACCTCGGAGAGGCTTCCTATATTTTGGGAATAAGGATAGTGAGAGAACGAAGTAACAGACTAATAGGACTTAGTCAGAACACTTACTTAGATAAAGTACTAAAACGTTTTAGTATGGAAAATTCGAAGAACGGAGAATTACCGATACAAACTAATGCCAAGTTAAGTAAGAATCAAAGTCCGAGTACCGAATCCGAGATAGCAGAGATGAGCCGAGTAGCTTACGCTTCTGCAGTTGGCTCAATCATGTATGCTATGACTTGTACTCGCCCTGATGTGGCCTTTGCTTTGAGCATGGTCAGTAGATATCAATGGAACCCTGGCAGAGCCCATTGGATTGCGGTCAAGAATATCCTTAAGTACCTTCGGAGAACCAAGGAATGGTTTTTAGTCCTCGGCGGGAGTGATGACTTAAAGGTGCGAGGGTATAGTGACGCCAGCTTCCAGACCGACAGGGACAACTACCGTTCGCAGTTGGGTTGGGTCTTTACCCTTAATGGAGGAGCAGTAACTTGGAAAAGTTCCAAGCAGGAAACCGTAGCTGATTCAATGTATGAATCAAAGTACATTGCAGCGAGCGAAGCTTCGAAGGAGGCAATATGGTTGAAGAACTTCATTGGTGATCTTGGAGTTGTACCTGCCATAAAGGAGCCAATGGAAATTTTCTGTGATAATGAAGGAGCGGTTGCCTTGACCAAGGAACCGAGGGATCATGGTAGATCTCCACATATCAACAGAAAATTTCATTTTATTAGACATTGAGTAGAAGAAGGACACCTCGTGTTTAAGAGGATATCATCAGAAGATAACCTAGCAGATCTGCTTACGAAGGGACTGAGTAGGGTTAAGCGTTTGCAGCATGCTAGGAGTATTGGGCTGAAGGATGATATTAGTTTATATTAGATAGTTTTAGAGACTTGTAATAGATAAATGTAATTAACATTTGATGATCAATTAAAGGAGTGTTATTTATAAGTAAAGTTACTGTCTTATGTTAATTGTTTAACTATTATTTCACTTTGCATGTTTTGACTTCCTGAATAATTAAGTTATTAAGAATAATCGAATTATTCGAATGGTCCACAATCATTCATATGTTGGAAGTTGATATGAAAGAAGATTGTCATGAATTGGAATGTAGATTGTCTAAATAGTATTAGACATAGCAAAGGTTTGCTGCAACGTTCATGAGTGCTTATGAACTAGTTTTGAGCATTGGAACAAACCCGCGCTTGCTGGAATCAATTTAAGGTGTATATATATATATATATGTATATATATATATATATATATATATATATATATATATATACTGTAAGTGATCGCAAGATGATAATATCATATGGTCTTAAAACCTAGATATATGGTTTGTTATTTGTTAATTGGTTGTACATTGATGATGCGAAACCGCATCAGTAAATTGATGTTATAAAAGGCATTGTTGTGTATAATTGATTGTCGAATAAGTAAATGCATATAAGTCGAAGTTTATCTGTTACTTTTATCCTAAGAGGGTAAAAGCGATATCTTGGCCGCTCGATGATTTGATTTGACTTATATGTCGGGCCCGGTCAGAACTAGATTGATGTGTTCGATTAAGTTCTATGTCGAATAAATCTGAGATCGAGAAACTAAACGCTGGACTATGATTGTGTCTGCATGATATTTAAATAGAGGACTATACGATCCATTATCTAAAGGACAAGACTGATAAGATCAGAGTTTGACAGCATCTTTGAGAGCTACGATTGCTAATCGGATTGTGCTTGTATATATTTACTGGACTTATCCAAGTGAGAGACTGTTGGAATAGTGTCTAAGGCTGTAACTATATTTGGCAAGTATATTGACCCGGTTGTGCATGGTCCTTTTGGGTTGCCTTAACCATAGCAACTTGACAGGATGATTTATAATGAGAGAAGAAATATTATTAATATATTATGAGAATAATATAAGGTATAATAATATTGTTATTTGATTAATATAAGTCATAAATTAATTAGGAATTAATTTGGTGACTTAAAGAGATTAATTGAATAAAGGGGCATAAACTGTCAAATGTGTGATAGTTGTATTTTGGGCTATGAATCTTTATGGATGAGAGGGTGGACGATTTTAGGGTTTGGAATATCCTAGAAATCATCCAAGGCCTAGTCTATAGGGATCATTGGATTGCTTAGGGCCTAAGTTATTCAATTAGAGTTTAAGGTGTAACCCTAGTAGCTCATAGTATAAATAGACCCATTGGATGGAGGAAATCGGCACTCATGCAAGGCAAGAAACCCTAGGGCCGATTTTCTCACCCTCCCCTCTCTCTCTCTCTCTCTTATCATCCTCTTGCTAGTTGGTGTTTGTAAGCCATTAGAGGAGTGACAATTGTGACTCTAAGCTCCAAAGACAAGAAGATTCAAGCAAGCAACTCAAGGTATTCCTTTAGATCTGATTTCATATGTTATGAATTGAATGTTTACACTAGATCTATCAATCAAAGTCTTGGATATATTGCATGTTCAATTTGAGAAACCTAGATCCAAGCATTAGGGTTTGTATGTACACATAGGAAAGTTCTTATGGCTCAAACCCATCAGATAGTTGAAGTTGGTGTAAGGAAAACTCATGGTACACCTCTATCCCCAGGTACTCGTCATTCAGAATGGTGGTGGACACAAGTGGAAGCATTCAAATCCAAAATGAAAAAGGAAAGTAATGGCTTCACATTCCAATAAAGGAAAAAGTGATACTACTGTTCCACCTATGATTGATCCTTAATAAGCATTGTGTTTCTACTATAGCATTAAGGGGCATTGAAAGTGAAGCTGCCCAAAGTACTTGAAAAATCTCAATGATGGTAAGGTTCAAGCGATCAGGTCTAGTTTAGGTACTTATATGATCGAACTTCATAATACTACTACCTCTAATTCATGGTTTCTTGATACGAGATGTGGTACTCACATATGCACTGTATTGAAGGGTGTAAAGGAAATAAGGAAGCTTAAGCATGGATATTTGAATCTAATCATGGGGAATAGATGAACGTCGCCTATCTCGATTGTTGGAGTGTACGAATTGAAGATTATTAGTGGAGTTTTAATTAATTTAGTTAGTTGTTGTTACTCTTCGGAGATGGCTAGGAACATTATTTCTTTCCATTCATTCTATAAACAAGGTTTTTATTTTTTGTTTGATAATGAAAGGGTGATATTTTAGTTTATAAATATTGTTGTTTTATATTTAAATCTTCCGCTTGCAATGGAATATATGAAAATTTTGTGTGTTTTTCTAATAATAATAATGTTAACTATAATACTGATTATTCTAATATGTTGAGATAAATCACGATTTTGGCATTGTCGCCTTGGCTACATAAATAGGAAACGCATCGCCAAGCTCCAGTCGGAAGGAATCTTGGAATCATTTGACCTTAAATCGGATGATGTATGCGAGTCTTTTTTGTTAGGAAAGACTAAGTCACGATTCATAGGGACTTGTGAAAGAAGAAGGATTGTTGGATCTTATACACACACATGTGTGTGGACCCTTTAGATTTGCCACAATGGACATTAAGCACCAGTGCGTCATGTTTACTAATGATTTCAGTAGATATGGTTATGTTTATTTCATTAAACATAAATCATAAACTTTTGAAAAGTTCAAAGAGTTTCAAAACAAAGTAGATAATAAATTGAGAAAGAATATAAAGATTCTCATATCCAATATAGGAGAAGAGTACCTTAGTATTGAGTTCAACGATCATCTTAGAAATTATGGAATAGTTTCTCAATTGGCTCCTCCAAGAACATCACAACTGAATGGTGTTGCTGAAAGGGGAAATCGAACTTTTCTAGATATGGTTCGATCTATGTTGATTCAGGATTTATTACCAATTACATTGTGGGGATATGCACTTGAAACAACAGTCCATATATTAAATCATGTTCCAACTAAGAATGTTTCAAAGACCTCTCTTGAGATGTTGATTGGAAAGGTTGCGTCATTCAATTACATTAAGGTATGGGGTTGTGAGGTTTTCATTCGGCGCTAAACCCATGATAAACTTGAATCTAGATAAAAGAAGTGTCGTTTTGTTGGTTATCCATAAAGGCTTGTGGATATTTGTTTACAGGCCTAGTGAAAATGTTGTGTTTATAGCTCGAAAATGAGTGTTCGTTGAGAGAGAGAGAGAGAGAGAGAGAGAGAGAGAGAGAGAACTTCTATCTCAATAAGTCAATGGGAGTCAAATTAAACTTCAAGAAATTAAAGAGCTAACCAGCAATGAATGTATAATTAACACTAACACTTGACCAGAGGTTGAGCAACTTGATGTACCTAACGAGATATCGTTACCTAATCGCAAATCCGGTGGGGTTAGCAATCCTCCAGAGTTTTATAGTTTCCATACAACGACGTTAGGAAACATGTTGATTAGTGATAAAACACAAGTCAATCAGGATAAGTTGGATAATTACAAGGAAGAGATAGCAAGCCCTGAGGTTGCCCATTGGAAAGAGGAAATAAACAACGAAATTCAGTCCATGATGGATAACCAAGTTTGGAATTTGCTAGATCCAACACCTGGTCTTAAGATAGTAGGTTGTAAATAGATATTTAAGAAGAATACCAACATGTATGGGAATGTACGCACATTCAAAACTAGGTTGGTGGGAAAAGGTTACACTCAGACTCAACAAATGAATTATGAGGAAACTTTCTCATCAGTAGTTAAGATAAATTCTATTAGGATACTTCTTTCCATAGCTGCCTTTTACGACTATGAAATATGGTAAATGGATGTTAAAACAACTTTACTTAATGGAAAAATATTAGAGGATGTGTCCATGATGCAACTTGAAGGGTTTGAACATGCTCAGTATCTGAATAGAGTTTATAAGATGGAGTGGTCATTTTATGGACTTAAACATGCGTTGTGAAGCTTGAATATGTGCTTCCTTGAGAAATTCAAAGAGTATGGTTTTTCCAGATGTCCAAATGAGTCTTGAGTGTATGTCAAAGCTAGTGGGAGTGTCTTTGTCTTCCTAGTGTTGTATATAGATGACATAATACTTATAGGATACGATGTTCATAAGTTGAAATGTGTAAAGGCTTGGCTTGGAAGTGTTTCTCTATGAAGGACTTTGAAGAAGCAGCATATATACTTGGTATAATAATCTATAGGGATATATCGAAGCCTTTAATAGGACTTAATCAGAGTACATATGTGGATTTGGTATTGAAAAGATTCAATATGGAAAATTACAAGAAAGGAAGTGTTCCTATGTATCATGGCATTAAATTGAGTATGACTCAATGTCCTAGTTCTAGTTGTGACAACCCGAAATTTCCATTCTGTACAAACCATATCCAGTCAATAGAAGTTAGAACAGTTGCAGTAAGTTTCCAGACTTTTGGTATAAGTTTGACTATTTCAAGATTTACTCTTTAAGGTATATCAGGAGAGAGGACGCACTAGGGTATTGTGCAACTCTATTATTCCAAAACTCTATGATATTAAAGTTCATTGCGTAAATAAAATATTTTCTGCCAAAAACCCCAGGAGTATATATAGGATTCTGAGCCATATTATTTCATTAATTACATTTTCAACTAGAGAAAAGTCGAATTCTCTCTCAAGGATCTTCGGACTTTCGTCCCGGAAAGTGAGTACTTCTATCCTAGTGTGTTATAGAGCTTGTTATGTGTCTAAAACACTAGAAATCATAGGAAAACAACTAGATTAAAGAGTTTACGGCCCAAGAAGTTCTTGGACCGTAAACCCTTCTTTAGGGGTCAAATGATGCCCTAGTCCTTTCCTTGAGCAATGAAACTAGTTTGGACTTATACCCTAATGTGTTTAGGACTAGAAAACACCCTTGAAACACCAAGAGTAAGGTGTTCACGGCCCAAGGATTTCTTGGACCGTGAACTCCAATCAATAGGGAAAAATGGTGCTTTAAACTCTCCTAAAGCCTTGGAAACTAGCCTAGATTAGTTCTTAGTTGAATTAGGGACTTGGAAAACACGAAAAACACCCTCCCATGGGAGATTACGGTCGTAATCTCCAAGGGGTTGGTCCTAAGGCCGTGAACTCCTCAAAGGAGTTAAAAGGAAGCCCTAACACTCTAGTAAGCCGTGATTTTTAGCATAGAACATTACACCATTGACCTAAGGACCAAGATTCATGAAATGGTACTCCTTACCATGAGTTTATGGTCGTAAACTCATGGGGGAGTGGTTTTAGGGCCGTGAACATTAAGCAAGGACATTTTAGGGCCTTAAACCCACCCAAACACTTGTTTAAGCCTTGAAGCACTTCACCACTTAAGTTGTAATAGCTTTGAGCATCATTTAGTGACCAAATAGAGATTTTACGACTAGGAGTTTACGCCTTGGGCCGTAAACTCCAACACATATGGTCTTTGGACCATAAACTTCTGTATGAGGTCCTGCACTCCTTTGTTGCAACCCGATAGCCTCTTAGCACTTGACCAAAGTGTTTTCCTCGCATTAGGATGTTTATACATGTTTAATTAGAGTTTTAATCACTAATTGTTTATATACATATGTATTCATATGTAATTAGGATCATTGCGTGTGTCTAAAGTCTTCACTTGACACCAAGCACTTGCCCGATACTTCCTTCTGATTATGGGGGGATACAAGTAGAATCATGCTAGTTATTATATCAATCACATGTGATTAATAAGCAGCATTCAAATGATTTACTACTCATTAGCCGTTTTACCAAACGGATTTCTTCAAATGATTTTCATAAACGTTTTATATGTTTAAAACTCATTATTTTACATTGTATGTTTACTTTCAAACTCATTTACAATTGTGTTACCACCAAACGTTTCTTTATACTTAAACTGTTTTATCAAACCCATGCTTTCAACTCGTTTTATAGATTGACATCAAGTCAATCTTTTCTTAGATAATAATTATGTTCAAAGGTTTTACAAAACTTATTTTATGCTTTTATATTATCAATTGCATGCCTACGTATGTATAGTTATATAAGCAATGTTTAAAAGGCTTAGGAAGGACTGTCCGCCCTATTTCCTTTTTGCGCTTGAGATATGGTCTGGTGGGACATCGGGTATCCGTCCGAAGGTCGTTTAAATATTAGTTATATATCATGTGTACATATATAGTCATAAAGTTTCATCCAGTTTATTCAATACCCTTGGGTAGCAAGGGTATACTTCCATGTTCATACGTACAACTTACATTACTAGTAAGCTACCATATCGGTAGTTTAGGACGATACTAGAACTATTACTAGAACATGATATCATACAATGAGTCAGTTCATTCATGAGTTAATACTTGCTAGATAGAGAGAGAACACACGTTACAGCTAGCACACGCAGAACATTACAGTACATTACTATACTATTACATATATACGCTTACATGAGTACATTTACAGGAGTACACTTACATGAACACGTTTACATATATACGCTTACATGAGTACATTTACATGAGTACACTTACATGAATACGTTTACATATATACGCTTACATGAGTACATTTACATGAATACGTTTACATATATACGCTTACATGAACACGTTTACAGATGTATAGATTATGTTATATAATCCTCATTCTTATCTTCACTTTGTGATACAATCACATAATCGCCGAGATAAGTGGGATTTAATATCCTAGTACCAAAGGATACTTTGCGGGACTAACCATTCCTAGAATCACTGTTAGCTATAGAGGTAAAAGCATATCTACGGATGTCAACGGTTGATACCATTACAGGTATACTATAAGGGACTAACTATTCCTACACCTAGCTGTTAGCAACAGAGGTAAATGTACATCTACGGATGTCTTCAGTTGACACTATTAGTTATCATAGTAAAAAAGGATAATACTTAGGTTAGTTATATTATTACCTCTATCTTGTGACTCATTCACATAACCGATGAGGTGAATTATTTGAGTATCCTAGTACCAAAGGATACAAATTCTTATAATAATAATAATAGTAGCACAGTTGGGTCTTGGTAGAAGACTATGTTTAGAACAATTAAGTCTTGGTAAAAGACTACGTTTAGAACAGGTAAGTCTTGGTAGAAGACTGCATTTAGAATAGTTAAGTCTTGGTAGAAGACTACATTAAAACAAGTAGGAATCATAGGGATTTCTAGGGTTCTTCAAACGTTTACAGTTGTTTTACAAACATTTTCATACTTACACGAACTTTCTTTCAAAACATTTTCAAGTCTTTCATTACATGTCATACAAATACTTACATTTCAAATACATACAAATACTTACATTTCAAATACATACAAATACTTACATTTCATTCGTACAATTTCTTACATAAAAATTAAGACACTAAAATACTTACGATCTCACCAGCTTTAAAGCTGATACTCGCTTTCAAAATACTTGTATCCTCAGGTCAATGATAGACAGGTACCGATGCAAGGTATAGAGAAGATGGAGCTCGTTCAAGACTCATCTTTCATTTTGATTATACTTTAGTATTTATCATAATTTGTCAGAACACACTTGTATTAAAATTATATTATTAATGCAATGGATGATGTTGTTGCTTGTTTACTACTTTTCATTTTTGTGATACTGTACATGACGTCCTCCGCCTCAGAACTTTTCCGCCGTTCTTGGTTTTGGGGTGTGACACTAGTGATGAATAGGATAGAGTGAGTCGAATCCCATATGTTTCATGTATAGGATCGATCATATATGGTATGACATGTACTCATCCAGATATATCGTATGCTTTGACAATGGTGAGTTGATATCAAGAAAATATGAGACTAAGTCATTAGATGGTTTTCAAGAACATTCAGGAGCATTTGAGAAATACTAAAGACATGTTGCTTGTATATGGTGGTGAACAAGAACTTGTTATGAAGGGATATAGTGATGTAAGTTTCAAAACATATATGTATGATTCAAAGTCAGAGTCTGGATAGATATTCATTTTGAATGGTGGTACGGTGACATTAAAAAGTTCCAAGCAGGAGATGGTGGCAGAATCTACATGCAAGTCTGAATATACTGTTACAAGTAATGCATCTAAGGAAGCTACCTGGATCAGAAACTTCATACAGACCTTGGAGTTGTTCCGAGTAACAAAGATGCATTGGAGATATTTTGTAATAACGAAGGTGTAATCACTCTGATTAAAGAGCCTAGGGATCACGGAAGGTTAAGTCGTATATAGAGGAAATACCATTACATTCAAGATAGATCTAGGGATTGAGATCTAATTGAAGTTTGTATCATCAAAGTAAAATCCAGTTATTCCGTTCACAAAAGGGTTAACGAAGGAAAGACATAGTATACATGCTAAGAGCGTAGGGATGAGAGACGATGTAAAGTTTAGTATTTAGTTGATTATTTTGAAACATTTAGAATAATGAATAGATTTTGTAAGTGTTATCGTTATTAAATAATGGAGATTTATTTATATTGAAGTGTAACAACATTTATAGTTAACTTATTATTGTGTTTCGTTTTTGCATGCTTAGATCCCCATTTTCTAAGTATTAATATATTGAAACTCCACAATCAGTCATATTCATAGGAATAAGTATTGAGCTAAGATTGCCAAGTGTTAGTAGATTGTCTATAGTGACTAGACGTAGCATGTAGATTGCGACTAGCGTTCTTGAGTTCTTAATAAAGATTTAAGTATTAGAGAAACACGCGCTCAGAGAGATTAATTTATCATTTAATTATGAGTAATTCTGAGATGATAATATCTTCTATTCTTAAAATGGAGATACATTTGAATTATTTTCTTACAAGTTGGTTGTGTATTAGTCTTACTCTAGCACTATTCATAACTAGTGGTCATAATGGGTAAGTTTATGTATGATTTCATGAGTATACAAAAACTATGTATTCGAAGATTATTTGTTCCTTTTCTCCTTGGAAAAACCATATCGTAGGCCCCTTCATGATTTGACGATGATATTCATGTGATTGGACAAGCCGTGGCAAAATTGATGTGTTTAACTAGTAGTCTGATTTGATCATCATAAATCGGAAATCGAGAAACATAATGATGAACAATTATGTTGATTCACTATCCATGACTCAGTTTGCAATGATATCTTGTATAAACAAATGAATAATTGATTACTTATCTAATGGATGACTTTTGATAAGATCAAAGTTCCACAGTTGTTCTGGAAGGCACACTTTGTTGGATATTCGAAGATTATTCAACCAAAAGTATTTGATGACTTATCCAAGTGGGAGACTATTGGAAATAGGTGTCTAATTTCATAACTAATTGGTGTAACTCTGGGAATAATAACAAAGTCCTTTTGGGGTTGGCCTCAACTAAGATGGCTAGAAAAAGGATTTAAGGGAGTGAGATAAATAGTTTATTCATTTATTACAGGTTTAAAAATTAATTAGAAACTAGTTAAAATTAATTTTAATTAATTTGTAATTAATAAGAATTAATTTGGATTTATTTAAAGGTACATGGATTGATTGTTAATTGTTTAATGGTTGAGCAAGAGTAACATTTTGGATCTCCATAGAGGTGGACGGTTTTGGGGAGGTTCCGAAAGCCTTCCAGAATCAATCCAAGTAATAGATAACGTAAAGAGTTGTATCAGGATTAAATCTGATTATTTAATTGTTTTAAATAAGGTTTATCTAGTTACCACAACTATATAAAGTCCCCTCTAGGCCCTCATAATTCCAATTATTCTCTCCCCAAGGTTGAGATTTTTAGATCCCGTACACTTTCTCCTATCTCTCCTAAACTTCCTAGGGTTTTAGTCTTTTGGGTGTGAGCCATTAGATACATTCAAACTCTTCAATATTTTAGGTGACAAATCTAATTTTGTCATAAGATTAATAGTTATATCTATCTTGTAGCTTTAAATTCATGCTTTCGAAAGTACATAGTTATAATAGTAAAACCTAGATCTAGGGCACACGTACACTTAGAGTTATATTTAAATGCTTCCATTGCCTAAAACAAAACAAAACAAAAAATTTAGAAACTTTGAAAATTTTGAACCATCTTTTTTTAGAAAAATTACATTGGAATAATAATTGAGTTCGAAATTGCTAGAAAAGCAATTTACAAAATTGGTTTAGACATATACTCTAAATCCAAGTGAGTTTGGAAATTCTAATAGAGTTATTTTCTTAAATACTTTATCTCTTAAGCATAGTCACACTTTTTTACCATATGATAGACTTCATAAGGTAAGGCATTACATACGACTATCCTTATTGTTATGTCAATATTTACCATCTTATTATCTTCTTTGGTCTATAGAGCCCGAGGAGCACACAGTTCTTGGATGTTGATTGCCTTTAAACAAAAGTTCAATTAGGAATAAATAGACCCTAAATAAGGAGGTATATGATGATCCTAGGTTTCATTGAAAGGAGAATATTTATTTAGATAATAGGAATGAAGGATTGAAGATGATAAGTCTGAGAACTTGAAATGAAAACTCCATTGATTAAATTAAGAATATATCGATTTAGATAATACTAAATTCTGCTCTGAAACCACTTGTGGGTCCTTTAGACACCAATTCAATAGAACATAAAAAAAATGTAAAAATTCAAAGTAAAGAGAATGAATCGAAAACTTATTTCATTTAGAGAAATCGTATTAGTTTATATCACAAAAAAACTGATTACATTGTTTGCTCAAGTAATACACTTTAACAAGAACCCTAAGACAACTTATATAGTAGGCATGATAAATTTCAATGATTAAAAGGAAGTCTTCCAACTAGAAGAGAAACACATCTTCATATAAAATAGTGTCAATCCTAATTAATAAGAAATATGCATTGTCCTTAAAGAACACGTCTTCAAATGATGGATCTGACTAATAACATCAACTCGACCGACTCACTGCTCCATCAATCAGGTGATTCAATACTTTAATTCATCAAATTATTGTGTTTGACCTTATATAGTTTTTTAAACCAAAAAATCTGATGTGAATTATGAGCATTGATTTGGCATGCGGAATTAAAGAACACACAAACAACACGGTGATTTATGTGTTTAAGAGATGCATTCGATTATGAAAGGTGCTACAAAAAGGGATGTAGATCTAAATCTACATAATTAACACACACTAATAGTTATTTTCCATGAAATTGAAATATAATCGCCCTACTAATATATACTAAATTTTCACATTTGCTACAAATAATATAAACTAATTCAAATTTTGTTGGTCATACATTTTTTTGAAAGGTCTAGTATGCTCAAGAATCATATTAAAGTGATATTGCCAATTAACATATGATAATAATGAGTCACACTAACAACAACTTGATACAATTGATTATTTATTAGAAATTAGTTTTATTAAATATTCAGTAAACTCTTATAATTAAATTGGAAATTATATATATTTCTAGGAAAAAATAATTTTCATTAGCAAGTAACATTATATAGTTCATATGGTATTAATTAATAAGTCATGCACAATATTTTGGACTAGACAAATTCTTTTGTCTTTTACAAAAAGTTAATGTTTATATTTTATAAACTTGGTTTTTAAAATATAACGCTTTTGCCTTCTTCCTTTTATTATTTTATAAAATAAAAGTCAAAAAGGAAGATTATGGCTTTTTGATTATTTAAATGACAGAATGACTATTTGGATAGTTAAATAAAAGTATAATTTTTTTATTATTTAAATGAGAAAATGGCTCTTTGATTATTTAAACAAGGGAATGGTCTTTTGATTAGTTTATTCAAAAAGTAGGGTATTTTTTCTACTATATATAAGACTTGAGGCATTCATTTGGTATTGGATTTGGTACACCAAAACCATAACATAGAGAGAGAGAGAGAGAGAGAGAGAGAGATGAGGCTCTCTCATATTTTGTTCCTTCCTTGAAGTTTACTTGCATTTCCTCACTCTCTTTGGTTCATATTTTGATATGAACTAAAGCACAAGAGGTCTTAAGAGTTTATGGACTAGCATCTACATCAAGTTGAGTCATTGTTGGTGTCTCAAAGGTTTCACATTCTTCATCAACTTCCAAGCCTCCTAAGAGGACCCAAAGAACATCAAAGGTTGTTATTTCTTCATCCTTTATATTGTTGGTGTTTAATATTTATATAACGTGCAAGGAGATCATTGGTCGGCATTATATGTTTTGTTATGTTAAAAATTTTAAGTCTTCCGGTCCCATATTTTTCTAGTTTATGAAACTATTTTTGAACTAATACCCAACAATTGGTATCAGAGCCACCTTGCAAGTTTGGTTAGATTTTTTGATTTTTGGAAATCTTAGTTTTTGGAGAATATGGATAACTTGTTTTTGTATAAAAATAATTTCATACATATTTCTATGACAACTTTATATTTGTTATTTTATGTGACAAAAGTTTCATGCAACTTTTTTCATTTAAAGTTGTCTTAGAAAAACAAAGGTTGGTTTATGTTTATGTTTATGTTGATGTATGTGATGCATAAACTAGCCAATGATCATTGTGTTTATTGTGTTGTTGTGTTCGTAGTTTTATAAAAATGGTTGTAATAATTTATTTATTCATATGGTATGTAATAAATTAAATAGATTAGTTTTCTTGTTTATTTTTGTAATGTACTAGATTAGTTTTTAGAAATAATTTATTTGTACAAAAATGTAACAAGAAATGTAGTTGAAACCTTTTTTGAAGACAAAAGAGCAGTTTTCGATTCTCAAAGGTGTGCAGGATTTTCAGTGACATTTTCTGAAAAGTGTCACTAATGTTGTTTACAAAGGGTTGTTGAACTTTTAACGATAATTGATGAATTTTAGCCTTCAAGAAGTTTTTCCAATCCTTTACAAGCAATTGGTGTTTACTCAAGTGAGAGCTTCTTTAACAACATTACAAGAAGATTTTTGGTCCCTTTAAATGTCCCTTTAGGAATGAACTTGACATCTTTTGTGTTGGCTCACAAAAAATATCATTAGTTGCCTATGTTTATGCGCATATCTTTTTATGGATGTTTGTGTTCTTTATTTGATGCAATTATTATGTGTGGTTGATAATTAGTTTTTCACATGCGTAAATAATTTAGGACAAAATAAACATCACATGGAGTTTGGGTTGTCAAAATTGGACATAAGATGTAACCGGTTATTATTTAAAAAAAAATAAAGTCCGGTTTTATAAAATCATTAATAACGGTAGATTTTGAAATACTCCATTATAAGTTTTAAAATGGTGATTTTTGTAACTTATACAAACTCCAAATATATAAGTAATAAAAATAAAGTTTCAGTAAAGATATAAAAAAGGTTCAAATGCACTCAAACTTAATACCGGTTATAAAAATTGAATTGCGTCAAATTATATAAAAATTAGTTTTTTTATATAGAACCTTTAAAAGTGATTTTTTCTTTAGAAGATTGATATAGTTTATTATATGCATGTAATAACCATGATATCATATGTTTTTAAACTAGAATTATAATACATATAAAGTCCCTTTTTACAAACCTCAAATCTATGCAATCCTCTTGAAGAACACTCTCACATCTCTTGTACGCACTAGTGGGATAAAGAATACCTAACCACTTAGTGTTAAGTTTTGATGGTCAGGGTGTTTTCGCGATTTCTATAACCAAGTTATAGGCCAATTACACATGTTTTTCAAATTGGATGATTTGATCGGAAATCTTTTGTTATAAAGGATACCTAAGAAAGAGAGTTCTGAGGCATAGATGAGATCAAACATGTCTAATTGAATTTGTTATTAGAGATCCCATAAATCTAGGAATTTTATAGCAAGATATAATTAATAATCGATATGTACCGAGTTGAATTCAAATGGATGGGAAAAAGGATACCTAACCATTTATTTGTTTTGCAACTTGGATCCCACACTTTGATAATTAATGTTTTTGGAAACTAAAAGGGTATTAATTATTAAAGATTAAATATTGAAAATACTAAATGAATTTTGTTAAAATTTTGTAGTTAAATAATCCACTCTCATTATCATGAGTTGTCATTTTCTTAAACGACCTAATGAAACAGTAACATTAAATAGATATAACTTCAATAAATGGGTTCATGTCTTAAGGGACAATCTCGTGAGAGATATGAAATTATATACACTTAAACGTCCTAGTCTTAAACTATTTGCTTTGAGATATATCTGATGATATAACAAGTCAAGCAATATTCCAATAAATATTGTGATTTTTTTTATTTAAATCTAGTTTAAACGTTGGAATAATGCAAGGTCAAAAAAATCACATTGTGTGATCCAGGAGGCCCATGTTTTATGCACTGAACACCTTTAAGCCGAAAAAATCTACTAAAGCCCACATAGATGGATCTTGTTTCTTTTGTGAAGAAACTGGACACTGGAAGAGGATTTACTCCTCTAATTTGGAAAGAATGTCTGGAAGAGACTAGTATTTCTAGTATCTACTAGATAAAACTCATACTTTTCATATAACACTTAGGTACTTGTTACGTAAATGTTAATATAATATTTGTAAATGGCTTGCAGATATTTACTGAAGAGTAACCAAGCTGAGCACAACCAAGTTGAACTACACCCTTGGAGTTTAGTTTATTATTTATGCTTTGAAGATAAATTAATTGTAATGTAAAACAATATTTGTTTTTAGAACAGTGTATGCTTTAATTTAGCATGTCTAAATTTTTGTCTTTGATATTTTATTCAGTTGTTTGATAATTTACTCAATCATTTTCCATAACGATAATATTCGTATTCTGAAATGATTAACTTCTATTTATGATACTATATCTTAATAGAATTATGAAGTAAATATCAACATTTTATAAATAAAATTAAGTTCTATATGCAAACACTTTTGACTTAAACTTGTTTTAAACCAAACTCATATTTGGCATTGTTATCTTTATTATATAAATGATATTTACATATTCTAACTTCAAAAAAGGGATCTTTGAAGGCAAATAATGTAGTTTATTTGACACATGTTAACCTTATTTATTTGTAAAGGATTCATAATGAAATTTTAATTACGATGTGGAGAAAATAATTAAGGAACTATACACTTTGATGTATGACTTCCTTTCGATTGAACGTCTGAGATTAAGCACAAGATACCAAATAAACTTTATTAACAACTGTAATAGTTTTAATTATATTTTACATGGTAAAGCATAATTATGAAATCTTAGTTGAAGGTTTCAAAAGTTGAGATGCAAACCGATAAGAATCATCTAAGGCCTTAATGATAATAAAGGATGAATTAAATCTTACTTGGTATGATTTACATTCTATTCGGTCGAAATATCCTCCTTTTATTTCCTTGGGATAACATATATAACACTATTAATTGTACCTTGAAAACAAATACCAACTAATAAGTAGATTAAACATTTTATAAGATTTACTATAGAGAGGCTCCATCCTCATCTTACTTAATGTTTTTGTGGATTTGAAGCCGATGTTGGACTAAAGCTTCCAATCCCAAAATCTACTAAGTACATATTAGTATAATACTCTAAAAGTGGCTTAGGTTGTCATATGCAAACCCACTAAGAATAAGTTCTCTTGTTCTTGTGAAAGCTAAGTTAGTAGAAATCAAGCTTCTAATGACAAAGCAAGTGGTAGGTACATGGAACTTGAAGCAGCTCAAGGACCTTAACCTTATGTAGTAATAGTTGGCACTAGTTTTAACAAGGATTGTTAAACTTGAATAATAGCCAGTCATAAACACAAATTGTTCGCATTAGTGGTAGAAATCATCTATGACTTGAGAAATATGGAATCTCCTATCAATAAGCATTTATTGATGGTTTCGGGAAAATCCATCAAATACCAAGATGCTATGTCAGATCTCGAATCTGATAAATGAGTTAAAGTTATGAGCATGAGATGTAATCCATGTATGAGAATCAATTATGAGCTTGATTAAAATTTCTCCTTATATCAAGGCTAGAAAGAGTAAATTATTCTTCTAGAAAGAATAAATGACATCGATAACCATACACATTTAAAGAAAGACTTGTAGTAAAAAGATTTTCTCATACTCATGTCATTGACTATAGTTCTCATCATACTCATGACATTGACTGTGATCAAACCTTTTTCACAAGTAGCTATGATTAAATCAACAAGGATATTATTTGCTATAAATTCATATTCTTAATATGAGATATAGTAAATAGATTTCAAGGAAGACCGCTTTTCTTAAGAGGCATCTACTGGAAGATATCTATATAGATTAGTTTGTAGGTTTTCTTAATCCAAGTTATCCTAACAAAATATGTAGAGCTTGAGATCCATTTGTGGATATAAAGCAAATATCTAAATGTTATAATCATCATTTTATGTAAAACCACAAGGTATGTTTTTATATCAAAATGAATACAACATGTGTGTTTACTAAGAACTAGTGGGATCATAGTGAAATTCCTAATCTTTTATGAATGAGACATAGTTAATGTAAAACAATATTTGTTTTGGAACAATATATGTTTTAAATTTAGCATGTCTAAATTTATGTCTCAGTTATTTTATTCAAATGTTTGATAATTTACTCAATCTCTTTTCATAATGATAATATTCTTATTAGGAAATGATTAACTTATATTTATGAGACTAGATATCTTAATAGAACTGTAAAGTAAATATCATCATTTTTATAAATAAAATTAAGTTCTATATGCAAGCACTTTTTGACTTAAACTTGTTTTAAATCAAATTCATCATTGACATTGTTATCTTTATTATTTAAATGACATTCACATATTCCAAGTTCAAGAAAGGGATAGTTGAAAGAAAATAATGTAGTTTATTTAACATATGTGAACCTTATTTATATGTAAAGGATTCCTAATGATACTTTCACTAAAGTGTAGAGAAAATAATTAAGGAACTACACACTTTGGTGTATGACTTCCTTTTTTATGAATGCATGAGATTAAGCACAAGATGCCAAATCAACTTATTAACAACTATGGTAGTTTTAATTATATTTTACATGGTAAAGCATAATTATGAATTCTTTGCTGAAGGTTTCCTAATTATAAACCAGTAAGAACCATCTAAGGCCCTAATGAAAATAAAGGATGAATTAAATCTTAGTTGGTATTATTTACTTTCTAATCAGTAGAAATATCCTCCTTTAGTCTTTTTGGGATAATACTTCAATCACTATTAATTGTATCTTGAAAACTTTACAAGACTTAGTATGGAAAGGCTCCATCCTCATCTTACTTAATGTTTTCTGGATTTGAATTCAATGTTGGACTAAAGCTTCTAAACCCAGAATCTACTAAATACATATTTGTATGTATAATACTCTAAATGTGGCTTAGATTGTTATATGAAAACCCACCAAGAATAGGTTCTTTTATTCTTGTGAAAGATTAGTTAGTAGATAAAAAGTTTCTAATGACAAAGCAAGTAAGAGGTACATGGAACTTGATGCAGCTCCGGAACCATAACCTTATGTAGTAATAGTTGGCACTAGTTCTAACTTGGATTGTTAAAATTGAATAATATCTATTCACATACACAAATTGTTCGCATAAGTGGTAGAAATCATATATGACTTGAGAAATGTGGAATTTCTCGTTGATGAGATTTTATTGATGGTTTCTGGAAAGTCCATGTATGAGAATCAAGTATGGGCTTGATTAAAATTTCTCCCTATAGAAAATCTAGAAGGAGTAAATGATTCTTCTAAGAATAAATTACATCGATGACCACACACATTTAAAGCAAGACTTGTAGTAAAAGGATTCTCTCATACTCATGTCATTGACTATGGTCCTCATCATACTCATGACAATGACTGTGATCAAACTTTTTTCACACGTAGCTATGATTAGATCAACAAGGATATTATTTACTATGAATTCATATTCTTAATATGAGATATAGCAAATAGATTTTAAGAAAGACCGCTTTTCTTAATAGGCGTCTACTAGGAGGATATCTATATCAAGTACCCTGGAGATTTTCTTAATCCATGTTATCCTAGAAAGAATATGTAAAGCTTGAGATCCACTTGTGGATATAAAGCAAACATCTCATGTTAAAATCATCATTTTTTGTAAAACCGCAATGTGTGTTTTTATATCAAAATGAATGGAACATGTGTGATTAATAAGAAATAGTGGGAGCATAGTGAAAATCCTAATCTTTTATGAATGAGACATACTTAATCATTTGAAATCACATTCTGACTAAGCAAGGTCGTTTTCACCTTGACTCGGAAAGAGTTTCTAAAATGAAAGACTTAGAAAGGAAAGGATACATTCTTGGAATGTAAAATCTATAAGGGATAGATAAAAGAAATGTTAAAAGTTTCATGTCCTTTAACATATATTGGCAATATCTTAAAAGGAATCAAGACACACGATTCTTTTGGAGAATTATTGGCATTGTTATATGGCACCATTTTAAGCTAGCCTCAAAAGTATATAACTCATAGGCTTAAACTAGATGAAATGACTTATGTTTTCTTGGAAAATGAATTCATCATTTACGCCATATTATGCATAGGACATGGTATTTGATCATGTTGTAAGCATGTCATAGGATACTAATTGAATACATGGTTAAGTCACTGGATGACTAAGAGAACATTCTAAGAGTACTTCAGAAGAACTAATAGAATGTATATGAGACAATCAGTTTAGAAAGGATACTTATGGAAAGAGCTACACAAGACGCTAATTTCTAAACAGATACAAATAATTATGAATTATAATTGGATGTTGACTTCATTGTGGAATGAAAAGTAAGTTTTGTTGGAATGAGGTCCAAGCAAAACATAATGACACAATCTACTACAAAATAAGAATACACTACTTTAGAAGTTGAATTCAAGTATCATTGGATGAATGAGATCATTGAAAAACTATGTTGATTTCTGCCATTCAAGGATCACATAGAAATCTTTGTAACTTCGATAGTTTACTTAATCACGCTAAGATACTCTTTGTCATGAAAGAACACCAATCATATTGTCCAAGATAATTCACTACATTTAGAGTAATGTTAAGTATGGAGATGATAGTATTCACAGAATTCACACAAATTAAATTTTGTCAGATCCATTGATAAAGTCATTCTTTTGAGCTAAGTATGAATGGTCACACTTCAACTATAAGACTTTATTATTCTAGAAATAGGTTTGTGATTTGGATTTAGTATTTGTATATTGGAACATTATAACAACTATTAGATAATGTTATGATATATTGGGATATAGTCATCACGTTAATACTTGTTGTGTTCTATATTAACATGTTTAATCCATAAATAATGTTATTATTCTAAAAGTTCATAGTTGGTTATAATTGTGGGAGAAATTATGAAGTAAGACTAATATGAATTTGATTGGTTGACTCTCACTAGATGAAAGTAGGCAAGTGGTTGTAACCAAGTTTCATAGGTACTTGTTAGAGAACTAGTATTGAACTGACCCGTATCAAGATCATCTCATGGATCGCTATCATGAATGATACTTGATTAAAAGGTATTGTCTTTGTATCCTTAAAACCTGACATACATAGTGGGACTTAAGTGTAGGGAGTACTATGCTTTGATATTGTCAAATGTTGTTCCTTAATCGGGCAGTTATAAAAGCCATTTTCAAGTATGGTGTGAACTATGCAAGAGGCTTATGTAGTCAAGATGGGATTTGTTCCTCTTATGTGTTGAGAGTTAGACATCTAAGGTGTTGTACCAAAAGTTGAACAACTAATGAGATTGATCGCGATCCGTATCTCATATTCAACATGATGTCTGTGGCAAAGGGATAATTGTTAAACTTACCTTATACATCAATTCTAGCTTTGAGTTTTTAAGAATTTGGCGTTGATAGAATGGTATAAATTTTTATATTGTTGGGGGCAGTGAAATGTTGCTAGATGTTCACCACTGTCTATATCATTCTAATATGAATCTTGTGCAAGTGGGAGATTGAAAAGTGTAATATGCTTAAGAATCATATTAAAGTGATATTGCTAACTAACATATGTTACCAATGGGTCACACTAACAACAACTTGATACAAATGATTATTTATTGGAAATTGGTTTTAATAAATATTCAAAAAAAGTCTTATAATTAAATTGGAAATTATATATATTTCTAGGAAATAATAATTTTCATTAACAACTAACATTATATATAATTCATATGGTATGAATTAATAAGTCATGCACAACATTTTAACCTAGACAAATTCTTTAGTCTTTTACCAAAAAGTTAAAGTTTATATTTTATAAACTTGGTTTATAAAATATAAAGCTTTTGCTTTCTTCCTTTTATTATTTTATAAAATAAGAGTCAAAAAGGAAGATCATGAAATTTCGATTATTTAAATGAGAGAATGACTCTTTGAATATTTAAATATGAGTATGGATTTTTGATTATTTAAATAAGAGAAAGGCTCTTTGATTATTTACATAAGGGCATGGTCTTTTGATTAGTTTATTCAAAAAGTCGGCTATTGTTTCTACTATATATACAAGAATTGAGGCTTTCATTTGGTCTTGGATTTGATACACCAAAACCGTAACATATATATATATATATATATATATATATATATATATATATATATATATATATATACATATATATATATACATATAGAGAGAGAGAGAGAGAGAAAGAGAGAGAGATGAGACTCTCTCATCTTTTGTTCTTGCCTTGAAGTTTACTTGTATTTTCTTACTTTCTTTGGTTCATATTTTGATATGAACTAAAGCTTAAGAGTTCTTAAGAGTTTATGAACTAGCATCTACATCAAGTTGAGTCATTGTTGGTGTCTGAAAGGTTTCACATTCTTCATCAACTTCCAAGCCTCCCAAGAGGACCTAAAGAAAAACAAATGTTGTTATTTATTCATCCTTTCTATGGTTGGTGTTTAATCTTTCTATAACTTGTAAGGAGATCCTTGGTGGGTATTAGATGTTTTGTTATGTTCAAAATTTGAAGTCTTCTGTTACCATATTTTTCTAGTTTATGAACCTATTTTTGAACTAAAACCCAACATTTTTACCATTCAAATTTTATTTATTAGAAATTTGTTTATAATGAAAAAGTCCTCTACGTACTTACAAAAGTAATTTATTATGCTTCAATTCAAAAAAGTTATATATAGATAGAGAGGATAAACAGACAACAAGATGCATCGTTAATTTTTTTGGATAACAAAACTAATTTTAAAAAAAAACCCAACTAACTTACACTTCCCATTTAGGGTCAATCGGCTAATAAAAGTCAACGAATGACATGGCTTATGACGTGTAATTAAATATCAGAAAATGGATTGTAAGACCAACGAAGTTTCAAAACTGTTCACAAAACCCCAATCATGTTTTGTTTGTTGAATAAAAAACACAATGAACTTACGCTTTTGTTCAATTCTCATTAGAGGCAACAAGATTCATTAGGTATACAACTAGTTGACAAATGACATGACATTATATTTAATGACATGGAATAAACAGATTAGAATTGTCCCTTTATATATCTATTTAGGTCTTGGAGAAGAGAAAAATGAACGATGTCTGTGTTCGATCTCTTGTAATAGTTACTTCTTCTTCTTCCTCATAATCGTTGATGTCAAACTCTGTCACACCCCAAAGCAGGACGGCGGAAATGTCTGGGAGCGAAAGATGTCATTGTATAGTATCATCACAATTGAATATAAATGGACATAGCAACCCACACAACATACACTAAGAGATATTAACATACATCGTGACATCCCCAAAAATCACGGCCAGAAAAGACCGGTTTCATTTATGCTTTTAAAATAGTTTCAGAGTAATCCATTGATTTAAAAGAGTTGCGGAATTTGTTCCCTAAACAAAATATGATAAAATAAAGTTTATCAAAGCATTTCATCAAGAGATGCATTTTCATTATATAACAACATTCGGGATGTCATGTTTCGATAAACAGACCAAAAGCATAAACAACAAAAGATAGACCATCCAACAGTTACATATAACAACTGGTCTAATATCAAAAGATCTTGATAAGTCATCCAACTTATGCTCTAGCGCAACTACCTGTAATACAACAAAACTGAGTGGGTCAGGCTTGGGAGCCTGGTGAGCATATAGGGTTTTCAACCCTCAATAAATAATTATATTTAATTTCACCAACAAACAATAACCCGATTACCCATTCCCGTTATCCTCACATTACATCCCTAAAACAACATCTATCTCAAGGGACCTAATCTAGGATTTTCATCGGGACGAACATTACTACAAAGGGGTTTCCTAAACAGTAGATGTCCTAAAGGCAACCATGATGGGGATAGAGTACATTGGTGAACACATTGTTCACAAAACCTATAGGTTATGAGCCTACTAGCGTTCCACAAGACTGTCTTGAAAGAGTATCTGGTTGTTAACCGTACTCCGCTGAATAACTAGATCAGCAACAACAACATCGAGGCCTCTCATCTGTTTATCACACATCAACTAAATACCCATGTTCTACCCAACATATTAGTAGATAAAAATATATATTTTTATACATAGTTTAAAACCTATATAGCATTCTCATTCAATACATATGCCAAACAACAGATGAGACACATACATGTAGCACGTATTTCATAGAGAATAAATCATGTTTATGAGATAGAAGAAAGTGAATATACATTCACACATATAACAACAAAATATACATGTAACATGTATTTCGTATAAAATACTTTGTAATTATGCTTTAGAAGAAAGTAACTACATACTCACTTGATCAGAAGATGATCGGACAGCACTATGACTTGTAGAAGTAGTACTCTTCGGTAGATCTGGAAGATCTTTACAAAAATTGGTTTCTCGCGGACAGAGCTTCGGCTCGGGAATCTCATTTCTTGGGATCTTCGGGGCTTCGGGACTTGCTTCGGGGCTCGGGAATGATACCGGGGCTTCGGGGTATAAGTTGCATGCAAAACGATGCAAAACGGGAGAGAGAGAAGAGAAATTGAGCAAAAGGATCGGCTGCCCTCGCATGCCCTTTTATAGAGGCTGAAACCTCGCATTACGTTGGGCGTCATGCTTAGTAGGCGTAGCGTACGCTTCGGATTCGTCATCGCTTACGTCATCGGAGCACTTGAGTGCGAGGCGGTGCATGCATCAGGGTACGCTAGGCGTAGCTCGGATCAGATCGGTGACTCCTTTGGATATCCATCCGAATTAAAGATTAAATAATAAATGTTAATTATTTAAAAATTTCAGAAATTCATATCTTCTTCATACGAACTCCATTTTCGGTGTTCTTTATATCCACACGTAGGTGAGACTACGCTCTACAACTTTCGTTTAGACTCCGTCGGATAATTTTGACTTTATTTTTATTATTTATTTTTAGTAGGCCGGGACAGAAAAACTCCGTTATAAATTCATAACTTCTTCATCTGACGTTCGTTTTCGTCTGTCTTTTCACCAATGCACTAATATCAACGAGATCTTCGATTCTCGCTTAGATTGTTTCGACCAACAATAACTCGATCTCGAATTCGAGTTTCGGGCTGCATACTGCTAAGCTGAAACTTAGAAAAATCACAACTTCCTCATATGAAGTCAGATTTGGGCATTCTTTTTATGCATACCCTCGGTTTAACGAACTCTACAACATTCGTTTATATCACTAGGCATAAATATTGCCCTAACGTTAATTCACTTTTTACGTCATTCAACGTCGTGTCGGTTCTGTTGCGAAACTTCGAGAGTTGATAACTTCTTCGTTATAACTTGGATTTCGGCATTCTTTATATATTCGGAAACCACATTTCAACTACTACAACATTATCCATAGATATCAACTTTATATAACATTTCATTTTGACGCTTATTTTCATACTTAACTCAATTAAGTCACACAGTTAAGCACAAAACACATAATACTCAAATAATACACTTCTATTATTTCAAAACGGGTTACAAAGGTTAGCCTAGACTATTATATCAACATTAATGACAAGCCCAGAAACACAGGCGTTACAATTCTCTCCACCTTAGAATGATTCCGTCCCCAGAATCACACACCAACAAACAAATGTGGATAGCGACCCATCATGTCACTCTCGTCTCCAAGGTGAGATTCGGCCCATTTGTGTGTTTCCATCGGATAAGCACTAACTCGACCAACTTGCGTCGCATCTTCTTAGTCTTTCGGTCAACGATTGCCTCTGGTTCTTCAATCAACCTTTTGTTCTCATTGATTCTTAACTCCGAAAGTGGAATCATGTCGGGAACTTCTCCCGTGAACTTCCTCAAATAACACACATGGAAAGTGTTATGAATTCCATTCAGTTCTTCTAGGAGTTCGAGCTTGTAAACTTGGTTCCCAATCCTCTAAAGAACTTTAAACGGTCCAATAAACCTTGGACTTAATTTTCCCTTTTTACCAAATCTTATAAGTCCCTTCCACGACGAGACTTTAACCAAAACCGAATCTCCAACTTCAAAAGTCATCGGTCTTTGCATGTTGTCAGCATAGCTCTTTTGACGATCCTAAGCTGCTAACATTCTTTCCCTAATTATTTTCAACTTTTCAGTAGTTTGATGGACTATCTCTGGTCCCATAAACTGCTTTTCCCCAGCCTCAAGCCAACAAGACGGCGTACGACACTTCTGTCCGTACATAGCTTGATAAGGTGCCATCTTAATGCTCGAGTGGATCTATTATTGTAAGAAAATACTACCAAAGGTAAATGTTCATCCCAATTTCCTTGGAATTCCAGGGTACATTCTCTCAGCATATCGTCAAGTGGTTGTATCGTTCGTTCACTCTGACCCTCAGTCTGTGGATGGTAAGTTGTACTTAAACACAACTTGGTACCCAATTCCTCTTGTAGACTTTTCTAAAATCGTGAGGTGAAACGGCTGTCACGATCTGACACAATCGTTAACGGAACACCGTGAAGCCTCACAATTTCCTTCACGTAAGAATTCGCAATCTTTTCCATAGACCATTTCTCCTTGGCTGCTATGAAATGCGCACTCTTAGTGAATCGATCAACGACCACCCAAATCATGTCGTGACCATTCTTTGTTCTGGGTAGTTTAGTGACAAAATCCATGGCAATGTCTTCCCATTTAGCCATAGGCATAGGTAAAGGTTCTAAACTCCCGTATGGTTTCTGATGTTGTGTCTTGACTCTCGCATAAGTCACACACTCGGCCACATACTTTGCAATATCAAGTTTCATCGTCGGCCACCAGTAATAGGGTTTCAGGTCCCTATACATCTTAGTGCTACCAGGATGAATCGAGTACATGGTTTTGTGAGCTTGTTCCTGTTAGGGTCTAAATTATGTAATATGTCGAAGTGTTAGTTAGGTTGTTACGAAGTATCTTTTGTCTTCGTAAGAAGTATCTTTGAATGTAATGTTATCTTTTTTACTAAGGCATTATAATGAATAGTCTTAATGTCTAGTCCTTAGTATTTTATTATGCTTTTGTTCTCCTATAAATAGGGGTCTATACTAGGAGAACTTTTCACTCAGTCTTTTACAGATTATTCTTTGTACTCTGTAAAATCAAGAGCATAATATGAGCTAAACAAATATTATATTTACTCTCGTGTTCATTGTATTTCTTCTTTCTGAATTCTTAATTGAATTGATCTTAAACTCGATTACAAATCACATCAATTGGTATCAGAGCAGGAATCCTTTCAGTGATCTGATTTTCATACGATCAAAAAGGTTTTTGAATCTACTGTTTGATTCAAAAAGTTTCCGTCCTTTTTGAAATTGAAAAATTCTTCTTGATCTCAATCTAGGATTTGATTCTGCAACAATATTTGTAAATCGAGTGTTCATTGTGTGATTCTAATTTGAATTATACAATTTGATTTCAATATTCTCAAAAGTTTTTGTATCATCTTGAAGTTCTTGTCCGTACAACAATGGCGTCATTCAATCTGAATTCGATGACATCATTTTCTCATTTGCTTGGATCATCCACAAAAATTCCAATGCTTATTCCAGAATATTATGATCAGTGGGCAGATCGTATGGAAGATTACTTGAACGGATTGGATGAAGAATTATGGAAATGCATCTTAGGAGAAATCAATCAACATGCACAAGTTCAGCCAATCGGTATGTCTTCAAGCAGTTTGGAAGTTGATAATCAAACCAATCGTTTAAAACAACTAGAGAAGAAATGCATGAGGGAATTAAGAGGTGCCTTGCCTCCTGTTGTGTACAATTATGTCAGAACATGTACAACAGCTAAAGAAATCTAGAACAATCTCAAAGACAAATTTCAAGGAAGTGAAAAGACGAAGATCAAATCTATGAAATAATGCCTGGTGGAACTCAAAGATTTCAGACAAAAAAATAATGAGTCTATTGAAGCATACTATGATAGGTTCAACGAGCTAATATATCGTTGTAACCGTTATAGTATAATAAGGTCATCAATGGAGTACAATTTGATATTTGTAATGGGACTTCGAAAGGAGTGGAGAAGTGTGAGTATGATGGTGAAAAATCAACAGAGTTTTGATACTTCGACTTTGAATTACTTGTACAATCAATTAAAATATCATGAAAATGAATTTAATGAAATAGTTGAGGAAGCGATAGCAAGTCTTGGTGGACCATTGGCTCTAGTTTCGAAGGTTTCAGAAAGAGAGAATGAAAAATCGAAGTCTGATGAAGAAGAAGGTTTTCTGATGAATTCTAATGATGAGGCTGTTGCATTTTACTCAAACAATAGAGTAAAGAAATTATTTAAGAAACCTTTTAATCCAAAGAAGTCATCAGATTCGAAGGGTAGTTTTGAGAACAAAAACAAACTAGATGAAAAGAAGAAAGAAATGAAGACAGATTCGAAGAATGAGTTGGAGCAAATGAAGATGATATTGAAAGCTAATACAAGGATTAATTGCCATTATTGCTATGGAGCAAATCATTTGGCAGTAGATTGCTTGTTGAGGAAGAAGGAGGAAAAGAAAAATAAAACAAAGGATGAAGCACACTACACTGAGAAACTGGAGGAAGTAAAGAAAAAAGCAAAGAATTTGTCATTGGTGGCTCATGGAGAAACTGAATCGGATGGCACATATCAAATATGGTCTTCAGGTTCAGATGATGAAGAGATGAAAAATCCAACACATGGAGCTATGTATGCAAAGATGGAAGAGGATTCAGATGATGAACAGACTTACGAAGTGTGTGGGCAATGCTTCGTTTCGAAGTCTACTGACAGGTCGCCCATGACTACCATGGTACGTAACATTCTTGAATCTTTTAACATTCCAGTTTCTGCATATAATTCTGAGTTAGTATCTTTTAATGAATTTGTTACTTACTTTGATTCAATCGTTGTGTCTGCTAGCAATGAAGCGAAAAAGTTAAGTGATCAATTACTAGAGACAAGAAAAATGATGGATTCAAAAGTCACTAGGATTGATTACTTAGAATTGCAAGTTTCAAATATTATGGAGGATAGAGAAAAATTAGCAAAAGAAATAAACTTGTTGTTAGCACAAAGAAATATTTTCTGTAATTCTGCAAAGAGATTGTATGGAAAATTAACTGAGTTACATCATTCGTGTGAAATAAGTAAGGAACAACATAGAAAATTACTACCATTTTTAGCTTATGATAGAGCTAAGGTAGATAGTATTTCATATGATTGTGAAAAAGAAATTTCTGATTTCAACAAAGTTCCAAATGATAGGTTTAGATTTGGAATTGCTAAAGTCGAAGATTATCTTGATGCTAATGATTTAGTAAAAATTGTAAATGAGACCTTATCTAAATCAGAACAACTTCGAATTTTGAAAAAGACTGAGAATTCTACATCTAATTGTGAAACTAATATTGCTGATATTGAAGATAATTCTGATAATATTAGTGAAATTAGTGATTTAGAAAATGTAGATTGTTCTCAATTGTCTGTCATAAATGTAGCAAATTCATTTAAAGGGAAAGAAAAATGTGAAGATTTATTAATAAAAATTGAAACTGATAAACCCTCAACTTCGAAAGTTTGTGATATGGAGTTTGTGGAAATACATGAGAGTCAAACCGATGATAGTGACAATGAGGAAGAAAATACAAATTCGAAGCCAATTCAAAGATCGAAAGAAATTGAAATTCCTCGAGTGGTTGTTGATCAAGTCTATTTGGATACACAAGAATTTGAGAAAATTCTTAGTGAAAAAGGTGCTCATTATCTTGAATCAAATATTGTCGTTTATCCAATCTTCAAATGCACTGATGATATTGTGTTCCCAAATCAAGTCTTCGTAACAATAGGTAATGTTGAAAATATAAAGCCTGAATTCAAAAAGATGATTGAGGAAGACAATATGAAAACTTCAAATGAAGGATTCTTTTCAAATCAAAGTATAGTTGAAAACAATCTTACAAAGAATTCATATAAATTTCAACATCAAAAACCAAAAAGAGTATGGGTTGAAAAGTCAAAAGCTGAAAAGAAGAAAGTTAACCCAACTGAAAATGTGTTTACAAAGCACGAAGGTGTTAAAACAGATGTTAAAACAATCAACAAAGCAATAAAATTAAATTCAAAAGAATTTAAAGCTCAAGTTGAAAATTTTTCAAAGGAAAATAATATTTCGAAACGTCAAGCAAGAAAAATAATTTTTTGGCAAACTGTTGAGTCATCAAAAATGATATCAACAAATTTTTCAAAAAGAAGAAAAGTTTTTAAAGAAAAATCAAAGTCTTAAATTTTTGAAAAGAAAAATGCTTCGTTTTCAAATAATGAAACAAAAGTTTCAAATGGAACAAAAACAACATTTTTCAGAAAAAGGTTGAAACACAGACTTCAAAGTTACAAAACAAGACATCTTATCATGAATCATATCTTTCGAAACCAAAAGTTGATTATGTTCCAAATTCAGCAAAATGTTATAATCCTTTGAAGAAACAAGCTGACAAAGTCTCATATGCAAAGGGAATAACAACAAAAAGAAATATTGATCATTGGTTGGAAGGAAAAGGAAAAATATAGCAATCAAGTAAGTTTTCGAAAGAACACATACATGAGGCGTATGACAAGTATGCTAATCCTTCAACGAATGGTAGTTCATCATCCAAAGAGTCAAATATATCAGTTAAAGTTTGGCAGCCGGTCACAAAAGCAAAAAGTGAAAAATCACAAACTCAAGATGCGAAGGGTGTAATTAGTGAAAATTTGAAAATAATAAAAACTCATATATCTGACCCTTCGAATGAAAATGTTAAATTTATTGACAGTTTCAAAACCAAAGTTTGTGATTGGGTTAATGGTTGTACTTTACAATTGAAACACAAACCTAATATGAATGGACCCAACAAAGCTTGGGTACCTAAATTTTTCCAATGATCGCAGGTACTTTGTGACAAGCAATATGATAACAAGTGGTATATTGATAGCGGTTGCTCACGTCACATGACTGGGAAGAAGGAAAACTTGCGTGATTTTCGAAGCCTAGAAAATGGAGGAGTGGTTAAGTTTGCCAATAATCACAAATGCAAAGTCAAGGCTTATGGAAAGATAATGAATGGAAATTTCACTATCAACAGAGTTGCATTTGTTGAAGGTTTACAACACAATTTGATAAGTGTTTCACAACTTGTTGTGGGCACTGGAAATCAAGTTCTTTTTAATGAAGAAGGAAGTGTCATTTCGAATGTTAAGACAAAGGAAGTATTACTTAAGTCAAAAAGAAAAGGTGATATGTTTACATTGGATATTGTTCCTATTGTAGGCAAACCTGCTGTGTGTTTACTTTCGAAGGCTGTTGCCGATGTTAGCTGGTTATGGCACAGGAGATTATCACATCTCAATTTTCGAAACATCAACAAACTTGTCATACAAGATCTGGTAAGAGGTTTACCCATTCTTAAATATGATAATGACAGTTTGTGTGTAGCTTGTGAAGTAGGAAAACAACACAAACAAGGTCATCCTATCACAATAGATTCGAAGATAGTTGAACCTCTCGAACTCTTGCATATTGACTTTCGTTGATTTTCCTATCAACGAAATGATGTTCGTTATGCCATAGTTCAAGGCCGAGACAAAGTCTATGGATATCGAAGAGGGAAAGAAGATGAAGATAAGATTTCATGTTGTGTTAGCAAAGGCTCAAGAAGAAGTTTGGTTCTTGGAGAAGATCAAGAAGGTGATATCTATAAAAAAGGATGTCATTTTCGAAGGGAAGTTTCAAAATCTGAAATATATTGTGACAAGAGCAAGTGGAAAGTTACAAGAGTTTACTGTGGCAGACTTTCCTTTGATGAACACTTATGATCTCATCAACATTGCCTTGATACTTAAAGACAAGTCATTTTCTTTTCTCCAAGAAACAGAACCAAATGTTTTCAGTCTTGGGTGTAGGCACATAAAAATATATCTGGAAAATTATTTTGAGTGCTTAGCTCAAACTGATGTCGAACTTGCTACTGTTAAAGGCTTCGACATAACTGCACCAATGGCACCTACGAAGAAGCAGGTTGAGTTGAAAAAGTACGAAGACGGAGAAATATGTTTAAAGCCATTGGGGATTGTTTTTGCAGGAAAAGACAAAGCTGGAAGAGCTAAAAGGTTCTTATTTCAAACTTCTGAAGTGGAGAGATACACAAATTCACAATATACGAACTTAATTGTTCGTATGAATCATTGCAAGAAGAACTCGGAAGGAGACAAGAAAGAGATAAAGAAAGTTATCTCTTGGTACATGGAAATTCGAAGAATGCTGATGTATGCCGTTCAACTACTAACTTCATGAAGACTTCGACCTTTATTCCAAAGGGGGAGATTGTTAGGGTCTAAATGTTGTAATATGTCAAAGTGTTAGTTAGGTTGTTACGAAGTATCTTTTGTCTTCGTAAGAAGTATCTTCAAATGTAATGTTATTTTTTTTACTAAGGCATTATAATGAATAGTCTTAATGTCTAGTCCTTAGTATTTTATTATGCTTTTGTTCTCCTATAAATAGGGGTCTGTACTAAGTGAGTAGGAGAACTTTTCACTCAGTCTTTTACAGATTATTCTTTGTACTCTGTAAAATCAAGAGCATAATATGAGCTGAACAAATATTATATTTACTCTCGTGTTCATTGTATTTCTTCTTTCTGAATTCTTAATTGAATTGATCTTAAACTCGATTACAAATCACATCACTTCCATCAGAAGATCTCTTACTCCTCTTGTCTTAAGTTTCCAAATCCGATCTTGGAACACCTTCAGTCCATGGCTGTTTACACCGAACACTAACGTTTTGCCCAAACGTTCTCCCTTTCGGTCATTCTTCTCAGAAGCTTCCTCTTGAGCTTTCTTTATACTTTCCACTATTGTCAAGACAACTTCAATTCTCAATGCTCTTGGCCTCTTCCTTTGAAGATTGACTTTCCGACTGAGAGCATCAGCAACAACATTTGCTTTACCGGGGTGGTAAAGTATCTCATAGTCGTAGTCCTTAAGTAACTATAGCCAACGTTGTTGCATCATATTCAATTCCTTCTGATTAAAGAGATATTGGAGACTCTTATGATCAGTGAAAAGTTTGCACTTCGTGCCATAGAGGTAATGCCTCCATATCTTCAGTGCAAAGACTACCTCCGCCAACTCCAAGTCATGAGTCGAGTAGTTATTTTCATGCTCTTTCAACTGTCGAGACGCATATGCGATCACCTTTTCCCTTTGGGTCAAAACACAACCCAACCCAACACCTGGCGCATCGCTATAAGCAGCGAAGTCTTCAACTCCATCGAGTAGAGAAAGTATCGGTGCCTCGCATAGTTTCTTCTTTAGCTTCTCGAATGCCTCTTTATGCTTATCACTCCCAGCATAAGTAGCTCCTTTGTGGATCGAAGTTATTAATGGAGTAGCGATCGAAGAAAAGCCTTGGATAAACCTTTGGTAATATCCGACTAATCCTAAAAAGCTTCGGATCTCCGTGGGACTTTTCGGTTGTTCCCATTTCATCACAGCTTCAATTTTTGCTGGATTAACCATTATCCCTTCTTGGTTGACCACGTGACCCAAGAATTGGACTTCTTGAATCCAAAAATCACATTTGTGGAACTTAGCATACAGCTTCTCCTTCTTCAAGACTTTTAACACTTCTCGCAAGTGTCTGCCATGCTCCTCTTGGCTTTTCGAATAAGTCAGAATGTCATCTATGAACACTATCACAGATTTATCCTGGAATAGATTACAAAGCATGTTCATTAAATCCATGAATGCTGCTAGAGCATTGGTTAGTCCAAAAGACATAACCAAAAACTCGTAGTGTCCATGTCGTGTTCTGAATGTAGTCTTCTCTATATCCTGCTCTCTTACTTTCAGCTGATGATATCCTGACCTAAGATCGATCTTCGAGAAATAGCTCGAACCTTGTAGTTGATCGAACAGGTCATCAATCCTCGACAACGGATATCTATTCTTTATTGTTGCCTTGTTCAGATCTCTGTAATCGATGCACATTCTCATACTTCCATCTTTCTTCTTCACGAATAACACCGGAGCTCCCCAGGGTGATGAACTGGGTCTTATGAAACCTTTGTCCAATAACTCCTGAAGTTGCATCATCAACTCTTTCATCTCCGTCGGTGCTAATCGGTAAGGTGCTTTTTCTATAGGCGTCGTCCCTGGTAACAAGTCTATTCTAAACTCCACTTGTCTATCAGGTGGTAATCCGGGAAGATCTTCGGGAAATACTTCCGGATAATCACACACGACAGGAATGCTCCGCATCTGCTTTTTCTCCTTCTTAGCATCGATCACGAATGCTAGATACAATGTATGTCCTTTGGCCAAACACTTTATGGCATTCATCAATGAAATGATTCCAAAATTTACTTTGCGTTTATCTCCATACACCATAATCGACTCTTTCCTAGGCAGGTTTACTTTGACTATCTTCTTCTTGCACAATATCTCGGCGTCATTAGCGCTAAGCCAATCCATTCCAAGCACAATGTCGAAACCGTTAAGTTCGATAGGCAATAATTCCTCATGAAACTTATTCCCAATCAAAGTCAATTAAGATGTTTTTCATACGATGGCTAACACGTACAAACTTTCCACTAGCAACTTTGACTAATAAAGCATTATCTAGTCTATCGATGGGCAAAGATAGTTTTCTACCAAATTCATGCGAAATAAAGGAGTAGTTGGCTCCAGAATCAAATAAAATTTGGGCAGGCAATTCTTTAACGAGAAAGGCACCTGAAGCGCATCAGCTTCATCTTTAGCAGCTTCCAGTGTCATCTGGAAGGCTCTCGCCTTCGGCTTTGGCGGAATGTCGGGTCTTGATTCCTCCTTCTTTTTCGGGCACTCCCTAGACATGTGTCCCTCCTCACCACAACCATAGCAAACTTTCATGGTGAGAGTGAATTCGTTGGCAAAATGCCTTGGCTTTCCACATTTGAAGCATGTGGCCACTACGTCACATTTTCTGTGATGCTTCTTCTTACATTTTTCGCAGCATTTCGATTTGCCTCCTCCTCCTCTCGAACTAGACTTCGAGTAATTTTTTTTCTTGTTGGACCCGGAAGGTCCATCGAACTTCCTTTTCTCACCAATATCTATCCTTTCTAGACCCTTTTCCTTCTGCTGGTCCTCCACATTCTTAGCTGCTCGAACAACTATTTTCAGAGTGGTTGCCATCTTGACTGTCGGGCCAAAGTCGGCAGGCAGTCCATTAGCGAACCTCTCAATCTTGGAGAGTTCCGTTGTCACTAGGTACGGAAATAACTTCATTTTCTCAGTGAATGCAGTAGCATAGTCATCTATGCTCATCCTCCCCTTCTTCAAGTTTTGGAACTCAATTTTCAGATCAATCAGATCTATCTCTGAACAGTGCTGCGCCCTTAGTTGTTCAAAGAACTCCTCCCATGATATTTTCAGGGCTTCTCCTCATGGCATTGTATCTGCCAACAACTTCCACTATCTCAAGACTCCACTCTTCAGTTATCTAACTGCAAAGACAGTCTTCTGTTTGTTGCTATAGTCGCAACTTTCAAATACCATCTCCATTTCGGAGATCCAATCCATAATCTCAAAGGCTTTGGGCTTCCATAAAGACTTGTTGGCTTGGTGCCCAAGAAATTCTTGTACATTCGCCCATCCTTGTTGTTTCTCCTTTCCGGGTCTTTCCTTCGTTCTCCTTGAGTCCCAACTTGACTCATAATGCGACTATTGTTCCCCTCCTCCAATTGCTCGGGAATCAGCTCGTGTTGCTCAATAGGCATGATAGGTTCGTCCATATTTTCATGCAACATTTGTCGCATTTCTTCCCTTTGTTTGGCTAACATAGCCCGAATCATGGCTTGCACCCCAGCCATTGTTATGGGCTCCAGTGCAGCAGCTATGACAGGTATTTTCTCAATCACTGGTGGTTGATTCCTGCTTTCATTTGCGTTTCCAATGCCACTCCTGATTCTTACCATTTTGATCTATACACCGAATAAGGTGAAATTAGATCCTCATCCATGATAGATAATTAAATCATCCTTATCACTCCGAAACATTTACATGCTAGTTCTAATACCATCGTCATATGCTTGGAATCCTAAACACAAAATATTTCCAGATCCAGTCGGCAATAGACCATAGATCCGAACAAACAATATCATATATGACAACATATAAAATTTAGCACATAAAAGCATTTTAGGCAACTTCTTAAAATATAATAGTGCTCGTGTGTAGCACCTGGTTCCTGGTACGTAAATCTTATTTGAGTATTTCTCTTCTTTTAGTCTTGGACTCGGCGAGTCACAGGTCCGACTCGCCGAGTAGATGCTGGACCCGGGACATGTTTAAGTTGTCGACTCGGTGAGTCCATATCCAGGACTCGGCGAGTCACAGCTGTTGGATGGAACCCTAAGTTTCAAGGGTTTACACCCTATTTAAGCAACATATCCGCCCCAGGCCAGCCCCCATTCACCCCCCAAAGCTCCCAACCCTCGTTTAAGCTTGTTCTTTGAAGAGTTGAAGCATTTGTGTGTGTTCTTGAAGGTTTTGAGGCAAAAGGGGAAGTAGATCAAGAGGAAGGAAAGGAACCCAGGCATCTTTGCACTCTTTCAGCAGTTCCTTTGAGGTATAATCCGTTTTCCCCCTGTTTCTATGCTCATTACTTCATTTAAGTCATTCTTGAGCCTTTCCCCAAGCTTGTATGTGCATAATATTTCGTAATAAGTTGATTGGCCTCTAGATCTAGGCAAGATTGAGCTCCAGGAGCTCAGATCTGTTAGCTTTTTGGACCCATGTTGCTTGTTCACCCTAGATCTACCCTTTTGAGGCATTTTGAACCCTAAAATCCATATTGGTGAATATCTACACGTAAAGTTGGAAACTTTACGTGTAATTCGTGTCCTAGAAGTCCAGATCTGTGAATGGCATGGACTGGAATCGAGCAAATCTGTGTTTTTAGTGGGTGCATGGCAACGACTCGGCGAGTCGTTCATGTGACTTGGCGAGTCTGTTCGCGAGTGTCCGAGTTTGTCCCCTTTTCGTAGTATCGAGTGAGCAGTGAGTCGCGGGGTGTGACTCAGTGAGTCGGAAGCTGAACTCATCTATGGAGGTACTCGCCGAGTCAATGCCCTGACTCGGCGAGTTCAAGGCAATCTCCTTAGATCAAGAACAGACTCGGCGAGTTGTTCATACATCTCGGCGAGTCTTAGCATAAGTGTTCATCGGATGAAGATGAACTCGACGAGTTGTTCATACAACTCGGTGAGTAGGATGAAGGACTTTAGTATCTGTTAAGAAGGAGAACTCGTCGAGTCGTCGCCTAACTCGACGAGTAGGAACGGGATTCAGGGCAAACGTTTGGGTAGGGACTCGGCGAGCTGGAAAGCCAACTCGGCGAGTCGGGTCAACTGAAAGTTGACTCTGATTTTGACTTAGGTCATGATCAGGGGTAAAATGGTCATTTTACCCAAAGGACAGTTAGCAGTGTTTGATTGAGTATGTTGTGGGAATTGCAGCCGGAGGATTCCCGGAGCAGCAGCAACAGCAGTAGACAGTCAGTTCCCGCTCAGATCAGCAGCTACTTCGAGGTGAGTTACCTTCCAGTAGCGGTGGGTCTACGGCCACAATGCTGGCCCACCAGTAGGAGTCGTATGTTAGATATTTGTCTTTGTGATATCATCTAGGTTGCTACTATCTGATATGTTATATGCTAGCATGATATGTTATATGTGATAATAGTAGAGTTCGGTTGTTAGGACCGGAGGGTAGTCAGACAACCCAGAAATGTCTGACAGTACGTGATGATATGTTTGCATGCTGGCCTGTTATGTTATATGCGATAGTGGTAGTGGGAGGGGACTAGTCCCCGAGGATCGGTTGTTAGGACCGATGTGTAGTCAGCACCCCAGAATGGCTTGACATGGGTAGTCAGCACCCCAGAATGGCTTGACACGGGTAGTCGGCACCCCAGAATGGCCGTACCGGGTAGTCAGGCACCCCAGAATAGCCTGGCAGTATGCATGTTATTTGTTTGTATGGTTTGTGGTACGATGGGGGAACTCACTAAGCTTTGTGCTTACAGTTTACAGTTTTGGTTTCAGGTACCTCTTCGTCTAAGGGGAAGGAGCCGGCGCGGTAGCGGCACATCATACACACACTGGTTTCCGCACTTACGAGATTCTCTGGGATTTATACTCTGATATTTGGATGATTGTATGATTTGGCTTTTAGACATGGTTTACGTTTTGTTATGGTTTGATCAAACAATGTTTTTAACTATTAATTTTTTCTAAATTAATGTTTTTAAAACAAAATTTTTGGTTGTAAATTTTGGGACGTTACAAGTGGGTTAGATTTGATCCCACATCGGCTGGGAAGGAGAACTAAGCATTCCTTATAAGGGGTGTGGATACCTTCTCTATCACAACGCGTTTTAAAGTCGTGAGGGCAGCAGATCCCATAAGAACTCTGCAGTTAAGCGTGCTCGGGTGGGAGTAGTACCAGGATGGGTGACCTCCTGGGAAGTCCTCGTGCCGAGTTGCCCAAAGCGGACAATATTGTGATACGTGCCAGAGGAGGATGTTACAAATGGTATCAGAGCCAGGGCACGGGTCGATGTGTTCGACGGGGACGTCGAACCCTATAATGGGGGGTGAAAGTGGGTTAGATTTGATCCCACATCGGCTGGGAAGGAGAACTAAGCATTCCTTATAAGGGGTGTGGATACCTTCCCTACCACAACGCGTTTTAAAGCCGTAAGAGCAGCAGATCCCATAAGAACCAAAAATCACGACCCGAAAAGACCGGTTTCATTTATGCTTTTAAAATAGTTTTAGAGTAAATCCATTGATTTAAAAGAGTTGCGAAATTTGTTCCCAAAACAAAATATAATAAAATAAAGTTTATCAAAGCATTTCATCAACAGATGCATTTTCATTACATAACAATATTCGGGATGTCTTGTTTCGATAAACAGACCAAAAGCATAAACAACAAAAGATATACCATACAACAGTTACATATAACAACTGGTCTAATATCAAAAGATATTGATAAGTCATCCAACTTATGCTCTGGCGCTACTACCCGTAATACAACAAAACTGAGTTGGTCATGCTTGGGAGCCTGGTGAGCATATAGGGTTTTCAACCCACAATAAATTATTATATTTAATTTCACCAACCAACAATAACCCAATTATCTATTCCCATTATCCTCACTTTACATCCCTAAAACAACATCTATCTCAAGGGACCTAATCTAGGATTTTCATCGGGACGGACATTACTACAAAGGGGTTTCCTAAACATTAGATGTCCTAAAGGAAACCATGAGGGGGATAGAGTACACCGGTGAACACATCGTTCACAACACCTACAGGTTATGAGCCTGCTAGCGTTCCACAGGACTGTCTAGAAAGAGTATGTGGTCGTTATCCATACTCCGCTGAATAACTAGATCAACAACAACATCAAGGCCTCTCGTCTGTTTATCACACATCAACTAAATACCCATGTTCTACCCAACATATTAGTAGATAAATATATATATATATATATATATATATATATATATATATATATATATATATATTTATACATATTTTAAAACCTATATAGCATTCTCATTCAATACATATGCCAAACAACAGATGAGACACATACACATAACACGTATTTCATAGAGAAAAAATCATATCTATGAGATAGAAGAAAGTGAATATACATTCACACATATAACAACAAAATATACATGTAACATGTATTTCGTATAAAATACTTCGTAATTATGCTTTAGAAGAAAGTAACTACACACTCACTTGATCAGAAGATGGTCGGACAACACTATGACTTGTAGAAGATGATCTTCACAAAAATTGGCTTCTCGCGGGCAGAGCTTCGACTCGGGAATCTCACTTCTCGGGATCTTCGGGGCTTGGGAATGATACCGGGGCTTCGGGGTATAAGTTGCATGCAAAACAATGCAAAATGGGAGAGAGAAAAGAGAAATTGAGCAAAAGGATCGGTTGCCCTCGCATGCCCTTTTATTGAGGCTAAAGCCTCGGATTCGTCATCGCTTACGTCATCGGTGCACTTGAGTGCGAGGCGGTGCATGCATCGTGGTACGTTGGGCGTACTCAACTACGCTGGGCGTAGTTCGGATCAGATCAGTGACTCCTTCGGATATCCATCCGAATTAAAGATTAAATAATAAATATTAATTATTTAAAAACTTCAGAAATTCATATCTTCTTTATACGAACTCCGTTTTCGATTTTCTTTATATCCACACGTAGGTGAGACTACTCTCTACAACTTTCGTTAGACTCTGTCGGCTAATTTTGATTTATTTTTATTATTTATTTTTAGTAGGTCGGCACAGGAAAACTCCGTCATAAATTCATAACTTCTTCCTCTGACGTCCGTTTTCATCTGTCTTTTCACCAATGCAGTATTATCAACGAGATCTTTGATTCTCATTTAGACTGTTTCGACCAACAATCACTCGATCTCGAATTCGAGTTTCGGCTGCATACTGCTAAGCTAAAACTTAGAAAAATCATAACTTCCTCATATGAAGTTAGATTTGGGCATTCTTTTTGTGCATGCTCTCGGTTTAACAAACTCTACCACATTCGTTTAGATCACTAGGGATAAATATCGCTCTAACGTATATTCACTTTTTATGTCATTCAACGTCGTGCCGGTAATGTCGTAAAACTTCGACAGGTCATAACTTCTTCGTTATAACTCGGATTTCAGCATTCTTTATATATTTGGAAACCACGTTTCAACTACTACAACATCATCCATACATATCAACTTTATCTAACATTTCATTTTGACGCTTATTTTCATACTTAATTCAATTAAGTCACACAGTTAAGCACAAAACACATAATACTCAAATAATACACTTCTATTATTTCAAAACGGGTTACAAAGGTTAGCCTAGACTATTATATCAACATTAATGACAATCCCAGAAACACAGGCGTTACATACACTGTTTACATATTGTATTTGTTCATCAATTACACAAAAATGACATAAAGTGAGAAATTCCCAATTGTAGCAAATCCAGTTCTTAGGTACCTACTTACTGGTTCCTTGGTAATACAAGTCATTTTGAAAATCATCAACATTGAATGTTGGTGACTTCATAAGAATATTTGTATGAAAGGATTTGTAACATTTTTGTTTGTAAAAATTTGTATGTCTACAAAAAATCCGATATTTTCTATGAAAATGTTTTGTAAGTCTCACTCCAAAACTGTGAATATGTGCATGCATGTCCTTTGTTTTCTTTTGTTTGTAATTGTAAAGTGTATGTTCCTAGAAAATCCAATATTTTCTATTTCATGAAAAACTGTGGTGTTAAACCCTAGACTAGTAGTGGAAACAATAGTGCATCGAGAGGAAAAATACAATTTTATTTTATAAAGACGGTGAAGTGTAAGCTTCCCGTAAATCAAGATAGTATTGTTAATCCCTAAGTGAGTTATTATAACCATGCTTGATGTGACTGTTATGCCTGTACAACATTCTTCATGCGTTGGAATAGGTAAGATATTTGTCACCCTAGACTGGCCCCGTCTAGCTATAGCGAACAACTCAGGTGTGGGGGTGTCAATCCCCATATACATCTATACACAACTATCTCGCTCTCCCTCCAGCAGACTCTAGTTATAATGCAGGAATTAGAATATACACTAGGTAGGTACGATGAAGATAGTGTCTCACTAGAGCCTTAACGGATTTACGCTAACTTTAACTCTCATTGTTGAATAATGAAAATGGCATTACTAGTGTGAATTAATGACTGAAGTTTTATGACACGCATTTTACAGATTTTATGACATACAGTTTATTACTCCTGCTTTAAAAGCTTTATGATAGGCAGATTATGACACGCGATTGTTTCTGTCATAAATTCTGTTTTTAATACCATTTTGGTTAAATTATTTATAATTCTTTTTATGAATAATCATTAGTGATCATGTTGTAATAAGAGTCGAATAGTGTTTAGTCTATTTTCGTATGTAATGTATTTACTAAGTCAATTTTGTACAAAGCGTAATACTTCCAGACTTAGTATTTTTTGTACTCTCATGTTCCCTATAAATAGGGACTGAGCTTTAGTTTAGACTAAGAAGTTTTTCACTAGATTTCAGAGTCTATTTTTGTAACTGAGCTTATTGAGAGTAATAAAACTTCAAAGACTTATTTACTTTCTGCGTTCATCGCATTGATCATTCTTGTTCTGAATCGATTTCTCATATACAATTCTTCAACAATTGGTATCAGAGCAGGAATCAAACTGCATTGATCTGATTTTCATTCTAAATCATCTGTTTTTGAGTCATTTTTCTTTTTCTAAAAAATTTCCGCGCTTTTGGTTCTGAAAATCACGTCTGATCTACATATTTGATTAGATTCTGTATTCAAATTGTATAATCGAGTGATCGATTATATGTTTCTGATGAATTCGTTTGATCAAATTTCAAATTCATCAAGTTTTCTATAATTTCTGAATTCTCTCATGTGTTTATCAATGGAGAACTTCAACATGAACACAATGACTTCGTATTCTCATCTGCTCGGATCATCAACCGAAATTCCAATGCTGATTCCCGAATACTATGATCAGTGGGCTTATCGTATGGAAGACTACTTGAATGGTCTGGATGAAGAGTTGTGGAATTGCATCAAAGGAATAGTTCAACCTCCATCAAATGTTCAAAATATTGGTTCATCTGGAACTACTTCTATTGTTGAAGATCAACAAACAAGACTAGATAAACACGAAAAGCGTTGTATGAGGGAATTGAGAGGTGCTTTGCCACCTATTGTTTATAACTACATTCGTGGTTGTAAAACTGCTAAGGATATCTGGAATACTCTCACGGAAAAGTATCAAGGAAGTGAGAAGACTAAGATCAATTCTGTTAAGCAATGTTTGGTTGCACTGAAAGAGTTAAAACAGAAGCAAAATGAAACAATTGAAGTTTACTATGATCGTCTGAATGAGTTGATCTACAGATGTAATCGCTATGGAATCACAAGGTCTCTAATGGAGTATAATCTTACTTTTGTTATGGGACTTAGGAAGGAATGGAGGAGTGTTAGTATGATGATCAAAAATCAATAGAGCTTTGATATTTCTTCTTTGAATGATGTTTACAATCAGCTGATGACACACGAAAGTGAAGTTTCTGAAATAATGGAAGAAGCGAAACAAAGTTTAGGAGGACCACTAGCTCTAGTTTCGAAAGTGTCTGAAGTGGAATTTGCTGAAAAGGAGAATTTGGATGAAGAAGGTTTCCTTATGAATTCAGATGATGAAGATATTGCTTTTTATTAGAATAATTGTGTTGAGAAGTTTTTCAAAAACCCTTTTACTTCTAAGGGAAAGCAGAGTGAGATAAAAGGAAATCTCACGAAGTCTGGTGTGGAAGAGAAAAAGAAATTTAAAAAGCCTGAGAAGAATGATAATAAGGTGAAAGAGTTGAAGGCAGAAAAGAAATTGAAAGGAGATTCTGGTGTAGATTGTCATTTCTGTAATGGTGCGAATCACTTTGCAATTGATTGTATGCTTTGAAAGAAAGAGGAGAAGAAGAATAGAGTGAAGAACGAAGCATACTATTCCGAAAAACTGGAAGAAGTTCGTGAGAAAGCCAAGAGTATGTCTTGTTGGGTCAAAAATATGGTTTATACTTTGCTTTTCTAGGAAAATATATTTTTATGTAATGTTGTATGTGTTTGCGGTTTGTGTGTACGGCCGTACACGTGTGTACGGCCGTACACAGTGTGTCTGGCTGTACACATGTGTATGGTTGTCGGTCCATATAAATAGAGGAGTGCATGTGGGAGTGTACAGTCAGAAGAGAGAAGGCTAGAGAAGAGAGAGAGAGAGAAAGTTAGAGAGAAGAAGAGTGTGTGTGTGTGTGTGTGTGAATCTATTGTAAGGAGCATCAATCATATCATCAATACATTAGATTCAAGTTATTCTTCTTCTCATTCTCTTCTATATTGATCTGACATCATCCAATTGATTGGGATTCCGCACCATCAATTGGATCTGATTGATACACAAGCAATTTTGGGGACTTACAATTGGTATCAGAGCTTGGTTGTATCAATCATTTTTTTCAGATCTGGAACTTATTTTATCTTATTTTGAAAAGATAATAGCATTTTTGGATAGATCTCGCAAAAATAAGGGGGGTTACTTCTTTGCATTTTTCATAAAAACGAGTTTTTGATCGAGTTATGGAGCAAAAAAGGGTGAAAAACGTCGTTTTTTTTCGCGAATTTGTTGAAGGTGTGCCGCCAGACTTTGAAGGTGTGCAGCTCAACAGCCTCGGTGTGATGCCTCGGTGTGCGTGGTTCAGCAGCCTCGGTGTGCGGTTCGGAGTATACGGCTCGGTGTGTGGCCTCGGAGTGTGCGGTCCTCATCCTCGTCCTCGCATTGCAAACTCGCTTCGCAGCCATCATCGCACAGCAGCTTCGCATTTTAAAAAACGGAACGGATTTGAGGTTGCTGGGAATCGAACCCGGGACCTCTTGTTCATTGTTACAACGCCTTAACCAACTCGTCTAGGAGGCTCTTTGCTTCACTTTTCCAAAATTTGAAATATAACTCGTTCTTTTCGAACCTAATTTCACATTTTTGTCATTTTCAGCCCAAAATTTTCCTTTAATTTTAAATTCCTTTTTCAACCAAAAATTTTAGTTTTTAATTTTTGACTTTTATTTTTGACTTTTTATTTAAAATTTTGACTTTGACTTTTAAAATTTGACCTTTGAGTTTTAACTTTGACTTTCTCGTTTGATTTTTAATTTTTTTCAAATTTAGCTTTTCGGTTTGACTTTTAAGTTTGACTTTTCAAGTTTCACTTTTGAGTTTGATTTTTTAAATTTGACTTTTAAGGTTGACTTTCTCGGTTTTTTAAGTCAAAGGGCAATTAAAAAAAATAATAACTAACAAAAAATACTAATAATAATAATTAATTAAAAAAAATGAGTTCCACATCAATTCCGGTAAATGAAGTTTCATGCTCTCCATCTTGTGTTAAAACTATTAAATTTTTACGAGAATCAATAGATTTATTAAAAAGAGAAAATGAAGACCTAAAATATGAAAGATACACCATTAGGAAAGAACAAAAACCGTTAAAAGCTCAATTAGAAACCAAAATCAAGGATTTCCGAAAACTCCAAGAAGATTACAGCAACAAGTGTGAAAATTATGATCACATTAAGAAAAAACTTGCTGTTGTAACTGAAGAACTTGACGCTTTGAAAATAAAGTGTGGAAAAACAGATGTTAGTTTCAAAAATTACACTGCGTCAAGTAAGACAGTCGAGTCCTTATTTGAAAATCATTTGAAATTCAAAGATAATCAAAACAAGGGTCTAGGGTATGATAGTATTCCTCCCCCTTTTAATCATAACTATATATCCATACCTTTGACTCAGGAAGAGATTGACCAAGAACCATTTATGGTATTCGGTAAACCAGTTGTTGAACAGGCAACTGAGGGTGTTGAGTTGAACAATACTAATGCTTCTACTTCATGTGCAGGTAAAGTAGTAAAGGATGAGAACAAGGAGAACACCATTGAACAAACCAACATCTCCTTGAACTCTGAATCTGTTGCTTCGAACTCAACTGCTTCTGATGAACCTGCTGTTGGTAAATACAGGCCACCATTTCAAGCTAAACAGACTGCCTGTTGTAACTGTGCGTGTGGGAAAAGCAAGAGACAAGGCAAAGATACGCCACCAGGGGCAGGAAGAAACAACTTCCTAGTGAAGAAAAAGACATGCTTTCACTGTGGAACACCTGGACACATTGCTAGAAATTGTCCTAATCGAGCATACGTTCCCTACTATGCACAACGCTGGCAAAACGTGCAAAATGGGAGATTCTACAAAAGAAATCATTCGAGGTCACAATCGCGCAATGGTGACTGGAATGCGCAGAAGACCAAGAATCAAACCCACAATGCCAAGAATCCAACTCCCAAGAACAAGAAGGTAATGTCAGCTAAGAAGCCCAATCCAAGAGATGCTCCCATGAAGCCAAAATCAAAGTCATCTCGACGATCGGCTTCAAGTTCAAAATCAAGTGTCGAGGCACCCATCCGCTCAAAAAAGAAATGGGTTAAACCCAACTACAGATGGGTACCGAAGGTGCAATCTCCCAAATCATCTAATGCTTCTAATATTTCTACATTTTCTGTTTGTGATAAGTAGGACATGTCATGGGAAAGAGTACCATGCAAGGATGACAAAGGTCAACCCAGTTTCAAAATGGACGGGGTTCCAAAGACCAACTAATCCCGCTCTGTGTCGGAGCAGCTATGGAGGCATATCATCAAACTTCAGTTTGTTGGTAGTGGCTGTTCCTGGCACTTGATAGGGGACATCTCTCAATTGTACAACATTCAGACATTTGTTTGAGAGTATGTGTCATTTGCGGGAAGGGAAGAATGGAAGGGATCACATGGGGTTTGTGCTTAACGACATGAAGAATTTTTCGATCTGTTCTGAGATTACGCGTGCTGTTCTCAGACCTTCTGGATGCAAATTCAATCGGTGACTTACGGTTGGAGTTTTCTTCTCTATACTCCTGAGTTTTTCTTAAGCTGATTCGCTTTAAAGACAAATTTTTGTTTTAGGATAGTTTAAATTTGTGCATTTACTTTCATTTCTCTCCTATGCACAAATTTAGGGGGAGAAATAAAAACAAAACAAAAATTAAAAATTTTTAAAAAAAATCCAAAAACATTAGAAAATAAGAAAAACAAAAAGAAATTATGTTGGTAATGGAATGTGCTTGAGGGAGATGTTTTGGGAAGTGATATTATCAAGTGATAACAGGCAATCTGAGCCTGTGTAACATACCCAAAGTTGAAGGGTCTATGCTCTGGTTTGATGCGTCGGTACGCACAAAAGATTCTAAATGGATATGACTAGGCAGAGTTGAACTTAAGAAATCAAATGACTTGACAAATCTTGACCTAGTTAGATCCGTTCAGCCTGACAATACGACGCTCGGATAGGTTGAGCAGGGAGATATATATGGGAATCTACTCGTCACATTAATTGAACCCATATCTGGAACAGTGGTTTAATTTTTCCTCCATATGCGGATTCTATCCTTAATTCCGGTATTGATGGGGCAACTGGTAAATTCCGATAAATTAGGTCTGTAGAAAATCATTTTCTTTCTTTCTGTTTGTTAGTCATATGTTACTTCCTCTACGTGATTGGAAGAGATCCGACCTGGACTGTAACATATGCAACTCTATTTCTCTGCATATTACATATATATATATATATACACACACACACATATATCTATATATATATACATATGAAATTCCTCTCATCTGTTAGCCATATGTTGTCTCCTTTGCATGACTAACAATCCAACCTGGTACACAGCATATGCACTATAAGTTATAATACTCTGAATCTATCTTCTCCCCTAATGATGGTCTGCTCATCCGATGTAAGGAGTACTCTGGAAGTCCTTGATTATCGGGGCATATCTGGAAGCGGGAAACATGTTCCAGTACAATTAAAATTGAACACTCAAAGATTGTCTATAGATCTCGCTGCTCAATTTAGGTGGACAACAATATCCCTGGTCGTCATCAGCTGAATGGTCCTTAAGATATAGTATCTAGAAACTTAGCATCAGATATAATATCTAGGAACTTAGGATCACATTGTCTTGTCACTTATATTATGTCCTAATTTTGTCACAATTTTCGTGTTTAAGTGGACAACAATATCGGCGATCGACCAGACAAAGACGTGAAGATAGAAGGTACCGACAAGCGGATAAAGGTTGTCTAAAAACTTTGATCCCAAATCATTCTTAAAATTTTCGGGGGAGAACTAAAAATAATTATAAAAAACAAACAAAAATCAGAAAATTAAAAATCCAAAAATAGTGTTATTTCTTGTTCAGAGAATCCAAAAATATTTTTCTTTCTGTTTTTATTTTTCTAGAAAATATAAAAAATCCAAAAATATTTTTTTGTGTGCTAATTTTTCTTTTAGTTTTGTTTTGTCTTGAAAATTGATTTCAGGCGTAGATGAGACTCGTGGAGACTGTATTGAAGATCTTATGAGCCAAGGCTTCATCCGTGAGCATCGAAGAATTTTCATTCGAAGGAGCAAGAAATGAAGACTATTCTTCCATCATTCAATCTTTCAACCCCAGAAGCATGGTGAAGCTGTACTTGAAGATTATGTGGCAGATTGCATTGAAGCCTCCTCAATCAATTTGCTGCTATCTATGAACCTGCTGAAGTGATCCAGAAGATTATTTCTATCCGTTGTTCTCTCTGAAGATTCTCAAGTTGAAAGCGCTATCTTTCAAGAATCAGCACATCAAGCCTCCTCACCCAATGTGCATTCAATGTCAAATTTTGAAGAACCCAACCATTCAAGATGAATTCATTTATTGAAGATTCATATGTTCATCTTGATGCTGTGAAAAAATCAAAGATTAAAGTTGAAGCCAAAGCTCCCATTTAAGATTGACAAGAAAAGGCAGCTACTTTTTAGGGGGAGTTTATTGGGCCAATTAGAAAAGAAAGCTATAAACCAAGGGGGATATTGTTGGGTCAAAAATATGGTTTATACTTTGCTTTTCTAGGAAAATATATTTTTATGTAATGTTGTATGTGTTTGCGGTTTGTGTGTACGTGTACGGCCGCACACCCTATGTACGGCTGTACACAGGGTGTGCGGCTGTACACATGTGTATGGTTGGAGGTCCATATAAATAGAGGAGTGCATGTGGGAGTGTATGGTCAGAAGAGAGAAGGCTAGAGAAGAGAGAGAAAGTTAGAGAGAAGAAGAGTGTGTGTGTGTGTGTGTGTGTGTGAATCTATTGTAAGGAGCATCAATCATATCATCAATACATTAGATTCAAGTTATTTTTCTTCTCCTTCTCTTCTATATTGATCTGACTTCATCCAATTGATTGGGATTCCGCACCATCAATTGGATCTAATTGAGACACAAGCAATTTTGGGGACTTACATGTCTCTTGTGGCAAGAGGAGAGAATGAAGATGAAGAAAGTGGTACTTATCAGATTTGGTCATCCGGGTCTGATGATGAGGAGATGAGACATCCTACTCATGGTGTCATGTTTAAAGAATTCGAGGAGGGAGAAGAAGAAGTTATATCTGGACATTGCTTCGTTTCGAAGTTAAGTGACAAATCTCCAATGACTACAAAGGTACCCTCTATACTCGAATCTTTCAATATTCCTTTACATGCATATGATTATGAAATAATTGCTTTTGATGATACTATTGCTTACTTTGATGTTATTGTTGTGTCTGCTAGTAACGAGGCAAAGAAACTTAATAATCAATTGCTTGAGACTCAAAAGTTGCTAGACACGAAACGTTGCAGGATAGAGTATCTAGAGTTGCAATTAGGAAATGTCAATAATGATAGAGAAAATCTAGATAAAGATGTAAGAATGTTGTTGGCTCAACGTAACATCTATTGTAATTATGCAAAACGCTTGTATGCCAAATTAACTGCTTTGCATCATTCATCTGAAATTAGCAAAGAACAACATCGTAAACTATTGCCTTTTCTTGCATTCAAAAGAGTAAAAGTTGATGTAATGTCATATGATTGTGAAAACATAATAGTTGATTTTAAAAAAGTAACAGATGATAGGTTCGCATATGGTATTGTTAAGATAGATGAGTTTTTAAATGCTGATGAATTGGTTAATATTGTTAATGAAAGTTTAACAAAAGATGAACAAGTGAAAATTTTGAAAAGAACTAAACATTCAAAACTTAACTCACAACTCAATTTTACTGATGTCGATGAGAATTCGGATATTCTTAGCGAAATCAGTAAAATTGAAGAAGAAGAAAGTATTGATTGTTCTCAGTTGTCTATCGTTAACATCACATCTAAGGCTAAAGGTAAAGAAATTGTAAATGATTCAATGGTTGAGGATGACATTGGAAAACCCTCTACTTCGAAATCTTTTGACGTTGATGATGTGGAAGTTTGAGACAGCCAGACAGATAGTAGTGATGATAAGGAGGACAAAATCAAAACTTCGAATGTTCCTAAAACATAAAAGAATGTTTCAATTGAAACTTCAATTCCAAGAGTGGTTGTTGAACAATTTTATGGAAAAACTGAAAAATTTGACAAGGTGATGAATGAAAAAGATGATCATTATTTGGAAACTCATACTGTTGTATATCCGAATTTTACATGCACAGATGATGTAGTTTTTCGAAATAAAGTATTTGCCACAACCGGTAATGTTGAGAATGTTAAGCCTGAATTCAAAAAATTGGTTGAAGAAGATAATAAGCGTTCAACTGCTGAAGGATTCTTTTCAAATCAAAACACAACTGAAAACAATCTCACTAAGAATTCGTATGTTTTTCGAAAACAATACTCAACAAAAATGGGTTGTTAAATTAGAAAAAGAAAAAGATGTTGTTACAACAGAAGTTGTTTATACAACTCCAATTTTGAAACTTAATTCAAACGAATTCAAGGTGCTTGTTAACAAATTTTCAAAAGAACACAAAGTTTCAAAAAGAAAGGCATGAAAAGTAATTTTTGGCAAGTGATGTCTAACGAAAAACCCGCTCTGACTAAATCCAAAATTTCGTATGAGACAGTCAGTGTTTCTAAGTCTAAAATCTCAAAATTTTCAAACACTAAGAGTTCTCAAAAACCAATTGTTACAGTAAAACAAAAAGACACGTCTTTTCATCATCTAATGAGTGTAATAGACAAATTTCCAATAAACCGAAAGGTTGAATATGTTCTAAAATTTGATAACATTCGAAAGTATGAGAAATCACAATAGGTTGTGAATGATCAAAAACTTAACAATGTTCGAAAATCAACGAATAGTCAACAAGTTTCAAACAAAACTTTCAAATCAAAAGTTACATTTACTCCACAAAAGCCAAATTTTCCAAATCCTTCAATTACAAAACCATCAAAAGTTTCGCGTTCAAATGAAAAAATCAGAAATTCATTCTATCAATAATTGGCTTGAAGGACAAGGCAAAAGGTATCAGTCTTGGAGGTTTCCTCAAGTTCAGATCAAAACTGCTTATGAAAAGTATTTGAAAGAATCAAGCACTAGAAGTTTATCTTCTCAAGATTCAAATATTCCGGTACAAAGATGGAAACCAATCAACAAATTAACAACAATTGAGAAGCCTGAGGTGCAATATAATGATAATTCGAAACTATCGAAAAATTTTATTTCAATATCTTTAGATAATGATGTTGATTTAATTGATAGTATAACTACAAAAATTCAAACATGGGCTTTTAGTTCTAAAATTCACTCCTTCTTTCAAACTAATAACCAAGAACCCAAAAAGCCTTAGGTACCTAAATTCTTTAATTAAATGCAGGTACTTGGTGAAGAGCAATATGATACCAAGTGGTATATTGATAGTGGTTGCTCACATCACATGACTGGATGGAAGGAGAAATTAAGAGATTTTCGAAGCATTGAAAATGCTAGAGTAGTGAAGTTCGGTAATAATAAAAAATCTCAAGTGAAAGGATATGTCAAAGTTACGAATGGGCAATTCACAGTAAATCGAGTTGCATATGTGGAAGGTCTTCAACATTACTTGATTAGTGTTTCACAATTAGTTGTGGGTACAGGAAATCAAGTGGTGTTTAATGAAGAAGGGAGTATAATCTCAAAATTCGAGACGAATGAAGTATTGCTAAAATCGAAACGACATGGCGATATGTTCACACTGGATACTAAACCAATAGTGGGCAAACCATCTGTTGGTCTACTTTCGAAAGCTTCAAGTGATGTCAGTTGGTTATGGCATAGACGTTTATCTCATTTAAACTTTCAAAATCTAAACAAGCTAGTTACAGAAGATTTAGTTTGTGGACTTCCTTTGTTAAAATTTGATAATAATACTCTTTGTCCAGCTTGCGAACAAGGAAAACAACATCACAAAGGACATACTATCGTGATAGACTCAAAAATTGTTGAACCATTGTAACTTCTTCATATTGACCTTTGTGGTCCTTCGACTATTGAAACAATTAACAAGAAACAGTACATTTTGGTTATAGTTGATGATTTTTCATGTTTCACATGGGTATTTTTTTATCTGGTTAAAAACTGAAGTAGTTCAAACAATGATTGATTTTATCAAGAAGATAGAGATGAGCCTGAAAATGAATGTTCGTAGAATAAAGAGTGATAACGGGTCTGAGTTTAAGAACAAGATGTTGGATTCATTTTTAACTGAAAAAGGAATTTCGCATAATTTCTCATCACCATATACACCACAACAAAATGGTGTTGTTGAACGACGAAACAGATCATTATGTGAGGCAGCAAGAACAATGTTGACATATGTGAATCTTCCTCAGTATCTTTGGGTCGAAGCCGTTTCAACAACATGTTTCACTCATAATCATTCTTTTATTCATAAAAGATTTAATATCACTCCATATGAAATAATAAATAATCGGAAACCTAATGTCAAATTTTTCCATGGTTTTGGTTGCAGATGTTTCATCATGAATCTTAAAGACAATCTTTCAAAGTTTGCAACTAAAGCTGATGAAGGCATATTTTTGGAATATTCGCATACTTCAGTTGCATATCAAGTGTTGAACAAACGAACTCGCAAAGTTCAAGAAACTTTTAATCTTACCTTTAATGATTATTATGTTAAACAAGTAGCAAGAAAGTTTGAACAAAAACCAATTCTTCGGATATTAATGAAACTGGCGAAAGTATGCTGAAGTTCAAGCTGATGATAATCAAACACCCGAATCATCAAAACATACTGATGAATAAACAATCACTTCGGATATTAATGAAACTGGCGAAAGTATGCTAGATGTTCGTATGGTAGGGGAGCATACATCTATTTCTTTAAATATTTAGGGGAGCATCCTCTCGAGGGGGGAGAAGAGTATTATGAATCATGAAATTGAGGGGGAGCATCAAAGTGATAATCATGTTGAGGGGGGAGCATGATAATACAGATGCAATTACTATTGATCAAAGTGATGCATTTCATGAATTTGATGATAATATTTCTGTGGCAGGTACTGAAAATGAAGAAATATACGAAGATGCACCATTGGAATTTGATCTTGCATATCCACCACTTAAGAAATGGACGAAGAATCATCCAAAAGAGCAAGTTATATGAAATCCACAAGATGGAGTTTTAACAAGAGCTCAAATTTGTGCGAAAAATGAGGTACTAAATACGAATCAATAATTTTGCATATTTAATGTGTTTATTTCGAAAATAGAGCCAAAAACAGTTAAGGTTGCTATGGAACACTCATATTGGGTTGTTTCTATGCAATCTGAACTTGCTGAATTCGAAAGAAACAAGGTTTGGAGACTTGTTCCAAAACCTAATGATGTTTCGATTGTCGGGATAAAATGGATTTTCAAAAATAAAACCGACAAAGAGGGCAATATTATTCGAAACAAAGCTAGGCTTGTAGTTAATGGTTATTCGCAACAAGAAGGTATCGACTATCAAGAAACCTTTGCCCCTGTCGCAAGACTCGAGGCTGTTCGAATATTTTTAGCATATGCTGCACATAAAGAATTTGATGTTTATCAAATGGATGTCAAATGTGCCTTCTTGAATAAGGAGCTCGAAGAAACAATATATGTTGAACAACCACCAGGTTTCGTTAATGAATAATATCCTAATCATGTTTACATTTTAGATAAGGCTATGTATGGGTTAAAACAAGAACTAAGAGCATGGTATGCAACTCTTACCAATTTCTTAAAACAATAAAAATTTAAATAATGATCAGTTGATCCCACATTATTTCGTAAGAAAGTTGGAGATCATCTAATGCTTGTTTAAATTTATGTTGATGATATTATTTTTGGCTCTACTGACCTAGCTTTGTCAGGTGAATTTGAGAATTTGATGAAGAGTAAATTCGAAAGGAGCATGATGGGTAAATCAACAATTTTCTTGGGTTAAATATACGACAATGCAGAGAAGGAATTTTCATCAACCAAGAAAAATACATGAAGAATTTGCTTGAAACGTTTGCTATGACTAACAGCACGAAGCTACGTGTGCCAATGGCTGTACGAACGAAGTTAACACCTTCGTTAGAATCACTTGCTGTTGATCTTACTTTGTTTCGAAGCATCATTGGTTCTCTACTTTATTTAACTGCTAGTAGACCTGATATCATGTTTTCTCTGTGCAATTGTGCAAGGTATCAAGAAAATCCAAGAGAACCACATTTAATAGCTGTGAAGAATATTTTTCGTTATCTCAAAGGATCAGTTTCGTTGGGATTGTTGTATCCTTCGAAATCTGGATTTTTCATTCAAGCCTTTTCGGATTCAGACCTTGGTAGATGTACTCTCGCCAGAAAAAGTACAAGTGGAGGATGTCAATTACTGGATGGGAAGTTGGTATGTTGGCAGTTAAAGAAACAAACTTGTGTAGCAATTGCTACTATTGAAGCGGAATACATTTCAGTTGCTGCTTGCACTTCTCAAATCATTTGGATTCAAAGCCTATTGTGTGATTATGCAATTAATATGAAAAATATTCCTTTGTATTGTGATTCACAAAGTGCTATTCGCATTTGTCATAATCCAGTAAAACATTCGAAAATGAAACATATTGCTCTTCGTTATCATTTTATAAAAGATCATGTGGAAGATGGTAATATTGAAGTTCATTTTGTGAAAACTACTAATCAACTTGTTCATATTTTCACTAAACCACTTGATGAAAAATCTTTTGTGAGAATTTTAGCAGGTTTGGGAATGTTAGATGCGAATTCGGTTGCAGTATCACATACTCAAAATTATTGAAATGTTGATGGTGAAAGAGGTGTCGATTCAGAGGCTTGCTGACTGAACCATTCAGAGGTTATTGTGCGTTAAGAGGCTTCGACACGCTTCGTTTTCGTATCTTGATACTAAAAAGTTTCGCGTGCTTTGTTCTATCATTTCTTTTCATTAGTTTAGAATTTGTTCATTGAAAAATTGAAAAATCAAAAATATTTTTGTTTTCTTTTGTTTTGTGCAAATTTTAGAAAAATCAAAAATATCAAAAAGATTTCCTTTTGTTGCATGTTTAATTTCTTCAAAAATTCAAAATCATGAAAATATTTTTTTTGTTGCTTGTTTTTAGTTTTGGTTTAAAAAAATGGAAAATTCAAAAAGATTTTTGGTTACTTTGTTTTTTTTAGGTATTCAAGAACATTTTCAAGACAATTCTTCAAAGGGTCATTCTTGTGTTTCTATGGGAAGGTAATTCTCTTAAAACTTTATACTAGTAAAGATGTCCCTAGAAGCATATTGTTGCATGTCGACTCAAGCCTCAACTGACTCTATGTGTGTTACGAAAGCCTTAATCAAATATTTCATACGAAAGCTTCTTCCAAATTAGGCTTACATTCGCATTAGTTCAATGAGCTACCTTACTCTTCTCAAATGAGTTAAGAGTTGTCTGTTTGGTCCATATATAACAGAGGTACATTCGAATCTTAACCAATCTTTTTCATCACAAAATTTCTTAACACATTTCACACACAAAGACACATGTTCAAGAGGTCATTGATCAAACCAATTGTGACTTAAACATGTAAAAAATCTATGTTAAATGATCTTAAATCATGAGACTGTGATGCAAGTGAAACCCAAATATCCGAACATAATAAGGAATTGACGGGGAACTGTGTTCTAGATTCTTATGAAACACTTGTTTCTGTACCAAAGTTTCATATACTACAAATCACATTCTTTCGTATGAGTGGTTTTAATCAAATGTTCGAAACCCACGACGTTTGTTACCCATTAAAATCAAGATTAACAATTTTTCTTGAATGTGATTTCAATGTGAGTATCAATTATTTTTCCTAGTCACTTTCACAAATTTGACAAAGCCACTTGTCACTGACTTTACTAGTCATACAAGTAATTTCGTTTACAATTACTCACCTTATGTTTAGCATGATATGTAACGAAATTCATAAGCCACCCATTGAAGCCTTGAAAAAGAATCCCTTTGGTACTTATCTAAAAGTTTCAATTGTAATTCACGGGAAAATGCAAAAGTTGTTAGTTATCTCTATTGACAATTAATGAAGCAACCTTTGCATGGGGTTTAACTGCTTTCGTGTCAACATTTTTGACATCACATATCCAATTTTTTTTTAATTTGCTTCTTATGTTGTTTCCTTTGAATCACTGCACTCACGAAATCCTTGGGGCTCTAAGTAATACCAACTTAGGCTGATGTAACATACACGTTTTGAAATCGTGTTTTAAGTAAATAATATTATGAAATATTAAGTGAAATTGAATGTTGAGTTCTAACCGATAGTTTTTACTAGAAATAAAGTAAAACTATGTTTAGAATCACTCATAAAATATTGGAAGTCTTATGAGATTCCAATTAAAAGCCAAATAGTGAAATTTAGCGAAAATATAAAATTTGGAATAAGTAAAATTTTATTATTAAAAGTTGTAGATAATCTCGTTAGAAACATTTTGGCGAAAACCTCATCGAAATCTGAGTTATAACGAAGAAGTTATGACCAAACGAAGATCCCTGAGAAATCCGGAAAATACTTTGTCGCGTAAAAATTTGGTTTTCGATAAACTAATTTTAAGTCTTAGTAATCTAAATGAAAGTTGCAAAACTCGTAAAAATAATCAACTTTCATATAAAGACCGTTTGAATCTGACTTCGTATGAGGAAGTTACGATTTTTCAAAGTTTCATCTTAGCAGTAGACAGCTAAAAACTCGAATTTTAGATCGAGTGATTTTTAGTCAACACAACCTAAACGAGAATTGAAGGTCTCGTCATTAGTAGTGCAACGGTAAAAAGTCTAACGAAAACCGACATCGGATGAAGAAGTTATGAATTTTTAACGGATTTTCTTGTCCCGATCTGTTAAAAATAATATTATTAAAATTAAAGTCAAAATTAGCCGACAAAGTCTAAACGAAAGTTGTAGAGCATAATTTTAGCTACGTGTGCATATAAAGAATGTAAAAAACAGAGCTCGTATGTGAAAGTTATGGATTTTAGAAGTTTTTGCACAAAAACCGAGAAATCTCGCATACGTGGACTTCGGCCACGTCACCCTCGCTTAAAACGCGCCACGTATCCGAAATTTGGTGAGCCACCGAAGCCAGCTGGCGAGACGTGTCGCCTGCCATCGCATCCAAAGTCCGGTCCACTAAGAATCCGACGCGTGCCCTTTATCACGTGTCCGAGCCTCGTAGGGGTGCCACGTCTGAAGCCTCGGACTAGACCTTGGTCCAATCAGAGGCCGACACCGAGCCCCTCGCATGCGCAAACCATGTGCGAGCCACCTGCGCACCATCGCCCTGCTGATGCCGCGTGTCCTCGCTGCTGACTCCCCTTCCTTAGCCGACTTCGGACCTCCCTATAAATACAAGGGCCTGCGAGACCTCTCGGGTAATTTTGGAAAATTGCCACTTTCACCCCCCCCCCTTTTTGATATTTTTACTATTCTGATTTCCCCCGAAGCCCCGATACTGATTCCAAAGCCCGAAACACGCCCCGAGACTCCCGAGAAGCCCGAAAAATTTATCTTTTCGGTTTCGAAGCTCTACCTTCGCAGAGCACGGTTTTCAAGAAAACTCCCGTTTTTTATCGACGAAAGTCATATTTAGAGCTGAAGTACTGCCCAAATTAATATTTTAACCCCCGGTTATATCACGGTGAGTTTAATATATAGGAACAATTGTATTTTATGTGTTATATGTGCTATGTTCTTTTCAGTGTTATTATTCCGGGTTATTTTCCCGGGTTATTTTTATTTGCTATTTTAATAGCAAAGAAATACCTTTGACCATGTGATCAGTGAAATGACTTAGATTCACGTTGGTACTGGTATGTAGCCTCTGGCCATGTAGAACATGTCTCCGTAAGAGAATGAATTCTATTCTATGGTATTGGCAGAAGGTTTGACAGGGCTTTAAGCCTGAAATCTACCAAAATGATAATCCGAAGTTGTATATCTTCTGTGCCATTGGGGCCAAAGCTTTATTGATGTATATGAAGCATGGAAATTGTTATGTCTCATTGAATGTATATCTTTAAATCAAATCAATGATTGATACGGAATGTTTGTCACATGATTCACATATGCCCTTGTTGTTCCTTGATCCTCTTTGCTTCTGCCATATCGAAGTATATATATGGCATAACGTTATATTGTATCTATTATTGAACTCACTAAGCGTCACCGCTTACCCTCTCAATGTTTAACAAATTTGCAGGAGATAAGCATCCAGTATAGACTGGTAGAAGATTTTTGAATAGTTTCACTACTAGAAAAACAGCCTTTTACGACGCTCATTGCGCGTCGTAAAAGGCTCAGACGACGCGCAAATGCGTGTCAAGGAAGGCCCTGTCATAAAGAGAGACGACGTGCATTTACGACGCTCATTTACGACGCGCAATTACGACGCACGTTTACGACACGCAATGCGTATCAAGGAAGGTCCTGTCATAAAGGAAGACGACATGCATTCGCGTGTCGTAACCTTACGACGCGCGTGTTAATGACACGCAATGCGTATCATTAAAACCCCTGTCAAGAAAGGCCATGTCATAAATGAAAATGACACACATTTTTGCGTATCGTAAATTTAAATGTTTAAAAAAAATATTTAGGTATTTATTAATTTTTAAATTAAATTTCCATTTACTATCTAATAATAGAAATAACATACCATATAAAAAAAATACAATCCATTGCATAAAATTTAATGTTATACAATTCTATTTCTTACAATATATAAATTTGCATTCATCTAATCTACTATGTGTTTCATACTAACAATTGAAATGAAGAATGCAACACTTGCATTTGCAACATCTTATCTCTTTCATCTTGAGCTTTCTTTTCCTCTTTTAACTCCAAAGCTATTCACTTTCATCAAACCTGTAAACACAACACAAAATCACTTGTCATTTTCATTCTACTTTTAAAATTAATTCTTATTAGGACATTCTACTTTTAAACCTACCTATCTAGCAAAATTTTCAAAGAATATAATTTATAATTTTTTATGGAAAGTACACTGCTATTTCTTAATAAAAATGAAACATTTGGTTGCTATACTACCAGTCAAGTAATCCAAGATAAAAAGAGTTAACATCAATTTCACCTAGCAGCCTTGGCAACCAGGTGAAATTGATCATTAAACATTCCTAGAGAATAGAAGTAGCTTTCTCAATTGCTTAGAGCATGACCCAGATTCACCTTCAAAATTTGCATTGTCACATGTGCAGGGTATTTGTTTCGGGAATTACAAGCCATATCATCCACTAACATAAGAATGATCCTCTCATCAGGTATCCCTAAGGTATGAAATTTTGGAAAATACACATGAATGTTAAGTACATATGAATGTTAAGAGATTTCACCTTTTAGGTGTGACAAGACAGCATCTGACATATCATTGAATCCCAAGTTCAGCACTTTTAGAGACTTCAATTATGTATAAGTAGACCTCCATAGTTATAAATTAATGATTTTTAAGATAAATTAATGAAAAAAATAAATGTAAGGATATAGATCCTTACTTGAAAACTTGTCACACCCATCATCAGTGATATTAGATCTGCTTAGATTCAGAAAAAGTAGAGCAACAAGATCTACATAAAACAAATGAGTCAAATAAAAAAGTCAAACATCTAGTTGTATAATGAGATTACAAACAAGAAAATATATTGAGAACCTGAAAGTGAATCCAGGCATGTTGCAGTAATAGGGCAACGTTCCATATTCAGCAATGCAAGCTTGTGTAAACCTGAAAAAAGTAAATTTACTTAGATTTTAATTTACATAAAAAATATCTTTCACTAGAAATAATTCAAGTGACCTTTCAAGAATGTGACACCATTATCTGTGACCTTGCTGCTGGAGATTTGTAATTCTTTCAAGTTTCTTAGGCCTGAAACATAAACAACAATGAATCATCAGCATAAATAATACACCATATTTAAATTGTTTCAAGTTTATAATAAAGTTTATATTACAAAGATACCTGAGAGAGGCTTCATATCAGCATCAGTAATGCAATTACAACAGTTCATATTAAGTGCCTCAAGCTTTTTTAAACCTGCCATATATTCATTATACTTGATTATCTAATTCTGATTATTGAATATTAATTATGAGGTACAAGAAAAAAAAAGGACCTATTAAATGGACAAGGCCACCATGGATTCTAGAACATCTTTCGAGGTCCGACTTTGACAAATTGACCAACCCTGAAAGCACACTCAAATATTTGCATGATTTAAGTCTTCAGATGAGAGGGTTCCATAGTAGCAGCAAATTTCCCCAAATTTGTAGCAGTAGATCTTCTAATCATTGGCATATTATCTTGACACAACTGACTATATACAGACCTTAATTCAGCCTTCAATGCCTCAGGGGCACTAGGGTAAGCAATGTGAAATAACCCACAAGCAGAAACATGTGCAGTAAACCATTCACCAGCTGCCAACCTCTGCAGACACAATTCAAAGGAAAAATAGAACTGACAAGTAGTTGGTTAGAAGCTTGAAACTGATAATTTTAAAAAAAATATATGATTTCATTAGATAATAAGATAATTTTAAAAACAAAATTAAGATTTCATTAGATATAACAAACTGGCACAAAATTTTTTAAATTTGACATCTATGCGTCTAACCCTACAGCTTTTTCTACGATTGTATTATTCTTGCAATGCCGTTAATAGTGGCATAAATTCAAATCTATAACATAGATATAGATGAGAACTAACTGATTCAAATCTATAACATAGATAGAACATAAATACAAGCAAGAAAATACAATAATTTTGATAACCTATCAAAATGAAAAACCTCAAAGTTAAATTCCAAATTTACAAATACTAAGACATGAACAAAAAAACAATTCAAAATCATCAATTAAAAAAAACATTTTACCTGTCTGCAATTGACAATACAGTCCCTGCATTGGTTTCCGGGAGAATATCACCAGAAAATCGAGGGAGTGTGATCTCAAATAACGCCTTCGAGACCTAAAATATTAAAAAAAATTAACAAATTAATGACATAAATAATGTTTGTATTATTTTTGAGAACAGATAATAAATTTAACAAATTAATTTTGAGGAATCAAGAATGTTACATTTTAATGGAATTGTTATTTTCAGGGTAGCTTTCATAGCCTGGCAAATGTATACCAGATATACCCTTGGGGATTTTGCTGAATGAATAGAAAGCCTGGATGTCAAGTTCATTAGAATTGCTGCTTGTTCTGGAAGAAATTGAGATTTAAATAATAATAATAATAATAATAATAATAATAATAATAATAATAATAATAATAATAATAATAATAACTAGATAGCTAATAGAAGTCAAACAACAGTATCATTTTTCTGAAGAAAAAAAAATTGTGGGTTTTGAAGTTTGATCCACTAAAAAAATAAGAAGTCCTCCTTATATTGATTATAATCTTTCAAATCTTTGATTTTAAAGCATATATGAGCCCATTTCAAAATATAACACTGCAGTCGGCTGTTTATGTTCTACATTGTGTGAATTAAAGATGACTTTGTTGATGCAAAAGACAAAAGAAATCTCTTACTTTATTAGTCTAATATACAAATACACAAGTTCTGTAACTTGGTAAACTGTTTTGTTTAAGTTGTGTTTGTAGATATCTCAAAAACACATAAAAAAAAATTTAGTCAACTCTATCGTTTTCATGATTTGTAACTAATCTTTTAAGTTCTTACCAAATATAATCTAACAGTTATATTGCATTCGAATCTAGCATGTATATTGATTTACTATTTTTTGAAAGGAAGATCTAAATCAATTTCACAGGTTTTCTGTTGGACATAAAAAACATAACTGGTTTTCTTTTCTTATTTTCTTTCCGAGCGAAGGGATCAGTGATCAAAACCCAGAAAGATTGAGAGCGAACTTTGGAGAAAACAATACCAAGAAAGCTAGGGAATTTGGGATTGTACAGGGGAGGAAAGGTTTTAGGATTTAGGTATTTGTGATTATATGTTTTTCATAATATGTAGAAAAAAGTTGTATATATACGTGTTGTATTTAATCTTTTGAGTAAATAATAATTTAAGTTAGTTTTTATCAATTTAATTCTTGAATTTGGTAACATTTTATCAATTTACCCCATGAATTGTCTCCCAAAGGACACGCATTATGCTCTCCCGTGATGAATAACCATGACTCTCCATGGATAAGCAGGATGGGCTTCTTAATCTTATCAGCAGACGTGAAAGGACTCATCTTGATGTAAGTATCAGTGGCTTCCCAGAGGGTTCCATCCTCATTCTACTCAACAACATAATAAATTACAAATAAGCAAAAACCAACCAAAGACGAAATCAAAGTCTGTCTGACTTACCTGAAACCCAAAAGGTGCAAGTGTTCTATTATAAGCTCCTGAGCGAGCAATGTTACAACTGAAAATATGAGGGGCATGCGCCAACATATTTGCAGTCATAAATGCCCCGTAAGAATGTCCCCCGATTGCAATTTTTCCTGGATAAGCCACCTGAACCACATACCATTTCCAGTTAATCAATCAAATACCTCATTCACTGACTCACTGAGTCAATCAGTAGTACACTACATCATCTGATATGGTGGTTCAGAATATGAATAGATTGGATTATATCGATTGCAATTTTACCTGTTGTAGCAAAGGAGATGCAGGCAGGAACCCGTTGACAGGCGGCACGTAGGTCGGCTACGGTGGTGGAGAGGAGAGATGGGTTGGAGGACAGCTACCGCTGCCACCAGTCATGTCAGACACGAATACAACTTCTCCGCCATCGCGGTTGTCAAAGCCGTCATTGCTTCACAAACATAGATCATTATCTACGAACAATAATCGTGAAGAGGCGTGAAGCTGAAGGACAACCACCAGCAGTGCCACCACCTCCATAAGCGGAGCAAGAGCTTGATGGTGGAGTAGATGTAACTGGCGAGGGCTCGTTCGGATGCTGGTGGAGGCCGTTTAGGGCTTAGGGCTTGAAAGAGAAGGGGGAGGGAGAGAGAGATAGAGAGATAGGGGAAGACGAGCTGCTACAGACTATAATCGTGAACAGGCGTGGCTGAAGCTGAAGGACAACCACCAGTAGCGCCACCACCTCCATAGGCGGAGCAAGAGCTTGATGGTGGAGTAGAGGTAACCGGCGAGGGCTCGTTCAGATGCTGGTGGAGGCTGTTTAGGGCTTAGGGATTGAAAGAGAAGAGAAAGAGAGAGAGAGAGAGAGAGAGAGAGAGGGGGGAGGGAGGGGAAGAAGAGCTGCTACGGACTATAATCGTGAAGAGGTGTGGCTGAAGCTGAAGGACAACCACCACCAGCGCCACCACCTCAATTGGCGAAGCAAGAGCTTGATGGTGGAGTAGAGGTAACTGGCGAGGGCTCGTTTAAATGCTGGTAGAGGCTGTTTAGGGCTTAGGGCTTGAAAGAGAAGAGAGAGAGGGAGAGAGAGAGAGAGAGAGAGAGAGAGAGAGGAAGACGAGCTGTTTAAAGGATTATTAGGGTTTTTTGGTAGAGGATTTTAGAAGGAGATGTATCAGGCGGGGTGTTTAATTTTTTGGGATTTCATTTCCCCCTCACCACCAAGAACGCGCACCTTCCTAAAAAAAATATAAAGCGACAACATTAGACGACACGCTTTTTATGCTGAGTGCCCTCCGTGTTTTTTCGTTTTTCTTCTGACACTAATTTCAAGGGCACATAAAAATGCGCGTTCTAAATCCTTCAAATTTTGGAAGAGATGACATTATTTTTAGGGCACACGCTTTTGCGTATCGTAAATCACTGCGTGTCATGGTTTGCGCGTCATTAAAGGCTGTTTTTCTAGTAGTGTTTGAAACTATTGTATCGATAGAAGTTTATGAATAGTTTGAAACTATTGTATTTTGCACTCCCATATGTATAAAACTATAGAATCCTGGGAAGTTATCTAATATATAACAATTTAAAATAGTCGGTTTGTATCCAGTAGTTTGTAACCTCTTTATCAATGTAAAATATTGTGTTTATGAATATGCAAGTAGCATGTTTTGGAGTAACTATATTGTCGTGTATGAAAGTTTGGGTCTTTCATAAATACGAAAGTTAGGGTCTTTCAGCTGATGATTTCACAAGACTGGCAAATGACTTCGTTTCGAATCCCAAAAACGAATGAGCCCAACCTCAAATCCGAAACTTTTGATCTTATCTACAAGTAATTACGAACAGTCTCAAAGTAACCGTTTGAAAACTTGGCCCTAGTTTCAAGGAACTTTATCTGATATAGCTACAATAACGGCTACTGGTGCGTGTTTCAAGGGATGATGTGATCTTCTTTTTAATAACAGACGGTTCAAATTATTTTGGGTTACTTATAAAAGGAACTTTTCTTTCCTTTTGAAATCAGGCGTTCAAGAACTCACAGAAGATCAAAAATCCCTATTTTTTTTTCTTCCAGAAAGCTTTCAATCAACATGCAAATGGCTGCTGTTCAGAATTCCACTATTGAAGAAATTGCATCCCAACCTCTGATGAAGATACAAAGCAACAACTATTAGGTTGAATCAAATGTCTCATTGTATCCTGATGATCTCAAGATGCTGATTGTTGTATTGAAAAGATCAATTCTAGCCACCACAATGTTCAAATCCTTCGCCATGTCACTACCTTGGTTGTCTATGGCTGCATCTAGTGCTTCATTCAACAAAGGAAAATATATTCTCACTTTCAACTTAGTGAATGAAAAACGAATTCGTCTTACTAAGAAGATGTTCTCACAGTTCTTGGAGTTACCCAAGTCACCACCCTTTTTCAAAGCGTCTAACCCTCAGTTTATGCATATGTTCAATGAGATGGGTCATCAGCCACCAATCGAAAAGATAAGTGACTTCAAAAAGTATGGGCTTCCCTGTATATGGAATTTCTTATTTGATATTTTTCTACGTGCTTAACAGGAAGAAAAGTGGGTCTTGACAAGGGAAGACAAGAAGTTTATGCTATATTCATGGGTTTGTATTATGACTTGAGTGTGGATTATGCCACTCAGTTGTGGAAAGAATTTACGAAAAGTTTGGAAAGCACAAGTGTAGTTAAGGGAATTTCTTGTGCTAGATACTGGAGTCTGATTTTGGAGAAGGTATACGAGAAAGAAGGAATTCAAGTTCCTCAGGGTGAAGACATTGCTGAATTTACGAAGTATCAATTTCCAAAGAATATTAAAGATGATGAGCACATTTTTACAAGTGTTGCACGAATTCCAGATGCAATGCTAAAGAAGGTGAATTTTACGCACAAGATTCTTGTTAAGTATTTGCAGACGGTAAAACCTAATGTCGAAACTGGGGTGTTGCTTGAAATCGAAACTGGTTCTTCTAAGCCATCCAAGAAAACGAAGTCTGATGAGGACCATCTAAAAGCTACAATGTCGAAATCCTCGCCGAAGAATGTTGAGGGTGAAGCTCATCCTTCGAAAGGAGTTGTTCCGTCAAAATATGGAATTCTTAAACGAATTCATAGGAAATCATCTAAACGAACTTTGTCTAATGATTCTCAGATGGTTCGTAAGACTCATATTAGCAGCAAAGGAGTGGTAGTTCCTGAAATCCCTGCTCCTGTTTCACCGTTATCCAAGAAGAGGCGTGCTCATGATGTTGTGAAGCACATCACAGAAAAATGGTACAAACGAAAGCTTGTCATCAGAGACGATTCTTCCGACAATGAAGTTGTTCCTGATACTCCTGTTGCTTCTGATGGGTTTTGAGCATTCTAACACTCCTATGGTGTACATGCAACCCTAGAAACCTTGGATCTATGTTTGACTAAGATACATGTAAATAATTATTTTTCCAAGGCTCTTATCCTATCTAGCATGGCATAGGGATCCTGAATCAAATAAAGGTAGTAGAATTACTTACCTCGTAGTTGTAGTTGATTGCTTGGAGTTTTAGAGCCTAGCACCAATAGTGTGGATGCCTCAAATGGAAATCACAAATCACCACAAACTTGGAACTTTGAGAGAATAGTAATCTCCTTCTTGAAATCGGACCTCTTACTTTACTCACCACAACTAGTGTGATTTCAAGAACCAAAGCCTCCTTTATAGAGTGTGGTGGATTAGGGTTACATCCATGTAAACCCTAATACCCATGTCTTTTCATTTCCATGAGATCCATGGGTTAAAGCTCCATGGAGTATCCATGGACTTTCCATGCAAGCCTAGCCCATTCCAAATAAGCATTAGCCCACACTATATAAATATAGGAGCCCATATTTAATTAGTAATACTCTTGATCTCTAAATTAATCCTAGATTAATTATAGATCAACACTAATTAAATAATATGATTTTATATTAATATATTAGAACTTATAATATATTAATAAATCATAACTTATACTATTCTCAAAAGATTATCCATAAATTATGTGGGTGAAGTGCAACCCAAATGGACCATGCCGTGTCGGGTCAAGTACATACCAAATATAGTTATGGACTGAAACACTATATCCAACAGTCTCCCACTTGGATAAGTCTAATAATTATAGTTGCAAGTATGACTTCAGGAACTGATCAGCAATCACAGCTCTTTAAACTCTGTTGAACTAGAACGCGCCATTTTAGATAAGTGATCATATAATCCTCTGTTCTAGATATCAGCCGGACAAATACATGGAACATGGTCTTGCTTATTGTCCAGCATTTTTTTCCCGATTTCCGATTTGTTTGACATAGAACTTAAGTGAACACATCAATTTAATTGTAACCGGGCCCGGTACATAGGTCAAAACAAAATCATCGAGGGGACCAGATATCGCTTCTAATAGTAGAAGGAACAGATAAACTTCGACTCATATGTTTGCTCTACTACTTGTTGAATTACACACAAAGGTACGTTTTATAACATCAAGTTACCAATGCGTTTTCATACAATCAATGCATAACCAACTCATAGGCAAAAAATCATATCTCTAGGTTTGAAGACTTATATGATATTACCGTCTCACGATCACTCGAGATAAATTCCATGAAGTGATACAAGTGAGCGTGGGTTGAATCCAATACTCAGAACTTATGAGCACTCATGAGCGTTATAGCCCCACTTTATCTAACATCTTAGACCTCTACAAGCCAACCCATGACAGTCTTGATTCATATCTACTTCTAGCATATGACCGACTGTGGAGAGTTTGAATAATATGATATAAACCATAACATAATTATTCTGGAAGTCAAAACATGCAAAAAGAAATAATAGTAAACGATTGACAAGTGATAGCAACACTTTACTCATAAATAACAACTTTTATTTATCATCAAATGTCAATTACATTTTAAAATTTCAAGATTATCTAACTACTAAAACGAATATCATCCTGCAGCCCTATGGTCCGAGTATGCTGGAGATGCTTAGCCCGAGTCAGTCCCTTTGTGAGGGGATCTGCTGGGTTCTCATCTGATGATACCCTCTTTGCCACGAGGATTCCTTCTTCTATTCGATGTCTGATGAGGTGATATTTTTTGTCAATGTGTCTGGATCTCCCATGATCTCTTGGTTCCTTGGCTAAGGCAACCACACTATTGTTGTCGCAGAAAATTTCCATTGGCTCCTTTATAGCTAGTACAACTCCAAGGTCTCCGATGAAGTTCTTAAGCCATATAGCCTCCTTTGCTGTCTCGCTTGCTGCTATATACTCTGATTCACAAGTGGAATCAGCCACTATCTCCTGCTTGGAACTCTTCCAAGTAATTGGCCCTCCGTTTAGGGTAAAGGCCCAGCCCGAATAAGAGCGGAAATTATCCCTGTCAGTCTGGAAGCTAGCATCACTGTACCCTACAACTCTCAAGTCATCACTCCCACCGACGGTAAGGACCCAGTCCTTAGTCCTCCGTAGGTACTTGAGGATATTCTTTACCGTAGTCCAGTGTGCCTTACCAGGGTTCCCCTGATACCTGCTAACCATGCTCAAAGCAAAGGCTACATCAGGTCGAGTACATGTCATAGCATACATGATCGATCTTACAGCTGAAGCATAAGGTATTCGACTCATTTCTGCTATCTCAGCCTCTGTACTAGGGCTTTGTGTCTTACTCAATCTGGCGTTACTCTGGATTGGTAACTCACCTTTCTTGGAGTTATGCATGTTGAATCTTTTCAACACTTTGTCCACATAGGTGCTTTGACTAAGTCCAATTAGTCTTTTACTCATGTTTCTCAAAATCCTTATCCCTAGGATATAGGCAGCTTCACCAAGGTCCTTCATAGAAAAACACTTCCCAAGCCAGGACTTTACTTCCTGCAAGGTTGGGATGTCATTTCCTATGAGTAGTATGTCATCCACATACAGTACCAAAAAGCTCACTATACTCCCACTAGCCTTGATATAGACACAAGATTCATCTTCACTCCTTGAAAAGCCAAATTCTTTGACTTTCTCATCGAAGCAAAGATTCCATCTGCGAGGTGCCTGTTTCAATCCATAAATGGATTTCTCGAGTTTACACACTCTATTGGGGTATTCTGAACTGAAAAAACCCTCTGGCTAAACCATTTAAACATCTTCAGCCAACTTTCCATTAAGTAAAGCGGTTTTGACATCCATTTGCCATATTTCATAGTCATGAAATGCAGCAATGGCTAACAAAACCCTAATAGACTTAATCTTGGCCATTGGTGAAAAGGTCTCATCATAATCAACTCCCGGAGTTTAAGAATAGCCCTTTGCAACCAATCATGCCTTATAAGTGTGTACATTACCATCCATGTCGGTCTTCTTCTTGAAGATCCATTTGCACCCAACTATCTTACGATCATGTACATTGTCAACCAAGTTCCAAACTTGATTGTCATACATGGACTGTATCTCGCTATCCATAGCCTCTTTCCATTTAGCAGCCTCAGGGCATGCCATGGCTTCCGTGTAGCTGTTAGGCTCATCCAGATTCACCAGTGTGTTATCACTGATAAGTGTCTCACCTCCTGCAGTAATATGGAAACCATAATAATCCTCAGGTGCATTCCTAACTCTGGTGGAACGCCTCAGAGGTATAGATTCTTCAGTCAGCTCAACAGGAGTTTCCTCCTCAGGTTGAGGGCTAGGGTTTGAGGTTCCTTCACCACTTGACTCTTGAATTTCCTCAAGGTCAATTTGCCTCCCACTGTCTCGCTCATGAATTCTCTCTCTCTCTCTCTCTCAAGAATCCTCTTCTTGCTACAAAGACCACATTATCACTGCGTCTGTAGAAGATGTAGCCAAAGGATTTATGTGGATAGCCTATGAAAATACACCTTTCGCTTTGGGGTTCGAGCTTATCATGAGTCGTGCGTCTCATGAAAGCCTCGCAACCCCAAATTTTGATGTGGTCTAGATTGGGAACTTTTCCAGTCCACACCTCGTGAGGTGTTTTCGCAACCTTCTTTGTAGGGACTAGATTAAGGATATGGGCGGCAGTCTCTAAGGCATACCCCCAAAATGAGATTGGTAGCAAAGCTTGACTCATCATGGAACGAACCATGTCCAACAAGGTCCGATTGCGCCTCTCAGCTACACCATTCAACTATGGTGTCCTAGGAGGTGTCAATTGTGAGACAATCCCACATTCCTTAAGCTAGTCAAGGAACTCAGTACTAAGATACTCACCACCATGATCGGATCGAAGCATCTTAATGTTCCTGCCCAACTGATTCTCCACTTCTTGCTTAAACTCTTTGAATTTCTCAAAGGTTTCTGACTTATGCTTGATTAAGTAGACATATCCATATCTACTAAAATCATCAGTAAAAGTCACATAGAACCGATTAGCATCTCTTGTGGCGGTTCTGAAGGGTCCACACACATTTGTGAGTATGAGGTCCAACAAACCTTCACCCCTAGCACAAGTGACAGCAAAAGGTGACTTTGTCATTTTACCAAGCAAACAAGATTCACATCTATCATCTGACTTTAGGTCAAATGACTCCAAGACTCCATCCTTATGGAGTTAGCCTATGCGTTTCTTGCTTACATGTCCAAGACGACAATGCCATAAAGATGCTTTATCTAAGCTAGTGGAAGAGTCAATACACAATACATTATTTCCTAGATTATCTACAACAGATACAGTTTAATACATGCCATCACAAGGTAATGCTTTAAAATAAAGAACATTATTAAAGAAAGCATCAATACTACCATTATTATTATCAAAATAAAAGGTAAAACCTTGTTTATACAATGCATGAAAGGAAATAACATTTCTTGCCATTTCTGGTGAATAATAACACTTATTCAAATCTGTTGTAAACCCACTATCTAGCACTAAGGAATGAGCTCCTATCTTGGTGACAGGTGAAGCTTTCCTATTTCCCATGATCAGGTTTATCTTTCCCTGCTCCACATTCTCACTTCTTCTTAGCCCCTGCAAATCACAACATATGTGAATACCACAACCTGTATCAAGGACCCAAGACTTAGAATGATGTGAGTTATTAGACAATATAGTGTATATACCCGCATGGTTCGGTTTTACTTTCCCATCCTTCAAATCTTGCTGGTACTTTGGGCAGTTGTGCTTCCTGTGCGACTTTTCATGGCAATAGAAGCATTCAGCCTCATTAGGGTTAGCAAAAGGAGTGACAAAACCTTTCTTGGTTTTGCTTGAAGAGGATCCTTCAAGGGTCTTACCCTTGGTACCCTTAGAAGGGTTCTTTCTCTTCTTCCCTTTGCCATGCCTGATTGCCAAGACATTGGCCGTAGTTGGAGTAGGAGTAGGTGTGGTTTACAACCGACTTACCCTTTAGACCACTTTTGGCGGTCTTCAAGAGTCCTTGAAGTTTGCTGAGGGTGACTTCTTCCTTGTTCATGTGATATGTCATGCGGAATTGATCATAATATGATGGTAAGGAGTGCAAAATGATGTCTATTGCTAACTCCTTGGGGAAGTTCATATTTTGCTTTAGTAAACGGTCCACATACCTTTGCATTTTCTGCATGTGGCCTGTGATGGGTTCACCATCCTTCATTCGAGTTGTTATCATGGAGGAGATTATTTCATATCGCTCTTGACGAGCACTTTGATGGTAGCGGTCCATCAAGTCCTGGTGCATCTCAAAAGGATAATGGCGGCCATCATCATGCATGCTACTTTTGTAGCATCTCTTTCATGTGTCTCATATACAGCAAGCTCTTCAGGAGTAGCAGTTGGCTCGGGTACCTTCAGCTCCTTGTCGAGAACATATTCTTTGTTCTCATACCGAGTGACCATCTTGATGTTTCTGATCCAGTCAATAAAGTTGGATCCATCAAATATGACTCTCCCACAAAGATTCATGAGAGAGAAGGAGCTAGTAGGCTTTGAGCCAGAAGCATTGTTATTGGAAGACATATGAAAAGAAGAGGGAATAGATTAGATTAGATTTAGAGATAGTCCTTAATAAAACACCCAAATGTAGTATTAAGGCTAGGACCCAACACAATATTTTATAACTTAGAAGAGGGATGCCGTAATCTAAGTTATAATATATTTGAAGGTAGGTGAATGACGATCCACCAATTTCCACCATGAAAAACGAAATATTTAAATAGATTTTAATTGGCTTAGAAACTCCTAGATTCTTTGAGATTCATTGAACTTTCTTTAATGGCATGTTTCAATCTCGAGTGTGCCCTTCAAGTTTTGTGACTAGGATGTCGAGGATCACAAAACAAGGTGTGAAGTAACCGTGCAAATTACTTAGTACCCTTAATGTGTTACCCATCAATCGATGTGCCGGTTAACCACACACGCTCAATCGATACTATGATAAACATTAAGTCACCCTTTACCTACCTTGTTAAGTTCAAGTTACTGTGCCGGTTAACTACACACGCTCCACTAACGACTTAAACAAAGTGTAAAGCGTAATTTCATGGATTAGCACCTTATTCACATTTTCCTAAAATAACTAAGATTGGGAATTCAATAAAGAATAGTTACTTTAGTATTATCATTATACTTTTAATGAGAATTTCTAAGTCCTTGTCCTACCCATTCGGCTAAAGACCCTCCACCGATCAAGGAAGCGGTGGGTGAGAGTGGACACCCATTAAGTTGCCATTATATAGGCAACAACCTTATACCCCCCTTATAGACCGGCTTCATGAATGAGGCGTACTAGCGGTAAGACGACTTGATCTTATACATATATATATATATACATATATATATATATATATATATATATATATATATATATATATATATATATATATATATATTATTAACTTATAATATTATAAAGTATAAGGGTTGAATTTTAACTTTTAAAATTCTAATGGTTGGAACTAAAGTTTAAATCATGACTTTACTTGCTCCAAAACTTGAGGGCAAGTTTTGTAAACTTTCAAAACTTTTCATTTCTTATAACTTATGAATTGAATTGAGTATTAAAATAAAGACTCTTCATTTTTCTAACTCTTGTGTTCTTTTAATGGATTTTATTAAAGTGTGACCTTTGGTTTTCCATAACCTGAGGACAAGTTATGGACTCCATTAAAACACTTTATGATCAAGAATTAAACTACCAAGTAGGTTACAAACAATTCCTATGATCATCTAATCTTCATAAGTTCAAGAACATGAATATGATCATCAAAGTTTCAAGGATTTTATGAACACATACAAAGCATGAAATTTTGATATAAGCTATTGTAAACGGATTAGAACAGCCATTACACCAACTAAAACAAGTTTTAAAACACTACAACAGTTTAGGGTAATGTTTCTAGTCCATTTCCAGCAGCAAAAGTCGAAAATCTGCATTCTGAGGCTTCTACTCGTCGACTGCACGAACCTACTCGACGAGGAGGATGAATTTAGTCATGGACTCGACGAGTCCCCCCACGGACTCGGTGAGTTCATCATGCAGACAGCAAGACAATCGACTTTTTTCACTATTTTGCATCAAGTATCAAACAAACAAGCCTAGTCTCTGATACCACTGATGGGTTTTGAGCATTCTAACACTCCTATGGTGTACATGCAACCCTAGAAACCTTGGATCTATGTTTGACTAAGATACATGCAAATAATTATTTTTCCAAGGTTCTTATCCTATCTAGCATGGCATGGGGAACTTGAATCAAATAAAGCTAGTAGAATTACTTACCTTGTAGTTGTAGTTGATTGCTTGGAGTTTTAGAGCCTAGCACCAATAGTGTGGATGCCTCAAATGGAAATCACAAATCACCACAAACTTGGAACTTTGAGAGAATAGTAATCTCCTTCTTGAAATCGGACCTCTTACTTTACTCACCACAACTAGTGTGATTTCAAGAACCAAAGCCTCCTTTATAGAGTGTGGTGGATTAGGGTTACATCCATGTAAACCCTAATACCCATGTCTTTTCATTTCCATGAGATCCATGGGTTAAAGCTCCATGGAGTATCCATGGACTTTCCATGCAAGCCTAGCCCATTCCAAATAAGCATTAGCCCACACTATATAAATATAGGAGCCCATATTTAATTAGTAATACTTTTGATCTCTAAATTAATCCTAGATTAATTATAGATCAACACTAATTAAATAATATGATTTTATATTAATATATTAGAACTTATAATATATTAATAAATCATAACTTATACTATTCTCAAAAGATTATCCATAAATTGTGCGGGTGAAGTGCAACCCAAATGGACCATGCCGTGTCGGGTCAAGTACATACCAAATATAGTTATGGACTTAGACACTATATCCAACAACTTTGACGTCTCCTATGGTAACTTCTTACCTATCATTTTACATGTCATTTCTTCGGTTTCGCATGTTTCAACTATTTCTCCTACTTCAACTATTCCACTCGAAATAGTGATTACCAAATCAGTCACTGAGGAGGTTCCTATTTCTAACATCACTGCTAACGTATCTGATACGGGAGCAAATGTTACAATGAGTGTCGACGTTTCACAGCCAAATGTTCTTTCTTCTTCACTACTACCTATCATTTCCACTCCATTTGTTTCATTACCACCACCATTATCGACTTCTACTTCATCTCCATTGTTTGCAACTATTCTTCAACAATCAATTACTACTCTTTTTCCATCACAATCCACTGACACACCTAAACCTCATTCCGATGATGAAACCAAAGGAGGAGGTTTTGGAGGAACTTTCAAAGACTTACAATTCGATTCGGAAGAGGAGGAGATTCCTGATCATATCTTAATGTTAGGAAAACAATTCAAAATCTTGAACAGAAAGTTAAATTCACTTCTTCAGTCACAAGCTGATTCAAGAACAAAACATTCAGTTTCAGGTCTTGAAGTTGAGTTAATGATCAAGGCAGCTGAACGAAGACTTCATGAAAAGATAGATCTTTCTGATCAAAATAGTGAGCTTCGTATCAAGACTCAAGCAGGAAATTTTGAAGGGGCCTTAAAAGATTTGAAGGCTGTTGCGAAGGAACGTCATATTCTCTTGGTACAAGATGTTAAAAAGGTTCGAGAAGATGTTAACCTGAAATTGGAAGAATTGAAGAAGGAAGTATCTCAGGAAATTGAGAATATGAATTCTCAGTACAATTCAATTCCGGAAAAGGTTGATATAACTGTTGGGGCAGTTACAACTTTTGTCAAAACATTTCAAGACACAATGCCGAAATCCTAAACGAAAGCAACTGAAGACACCAATCAGCTTGCTAAATTGCAGACTCTTCTTAAGGAGTTAAAAGTTGTTGTTTTGAAGCCTACTCCAACTTCGTTTTTAACTCCTGAGTTCCTTACTCAGAACTTGAACTTACTTGATCAAGTTATTCAGAAGGCAGTTGCTCCTATTTCCAAATTTGCTCAAATGTTGCCATAAAATGCCCCACCTGTTGTTACAGGGGTGCAAGGGGGAGAATTGAAGGTGAGCAAAGGAGATTCGAAAGTTGCTGGAAAAGTGTTTTCTACATAAATTCTATTTACAATTCCGATGAAGTCTGATACTATTTCTACAACTATTGTTACTACAAAACTGATTATAAAAGGGATTGTGATTAGCTCAGCTAAAGAAGGGGGTAGTTCAAGTTCAGTGAAACCAAATCAAGATTCGAAAGACAAAGGAAAGGGTGTGCTAGTCGAAAAGACTAAAGAAGAAAAGAGAGCAGAGGTGGAGGCTGAAATCAAACGTCAAAGGCATATACAAAGTATTCTGAGGTTGAGAGAAATTGATCCACCTGGTATGGAAAAAGGTGATCCCAAAAAGCTGTATTCATATGAATCAATCGGATCGAGAGTTGCATTCAATCACATGTATTCTTTTGAAAAGAAGCCAAGGAAAAGCTATTCGATTGCTAACACTGATTTTTTTCACTTGGACTTTCCGTTAAACGAAATGATGTTTATCACTGCTCAATACAAGGTTAGTGAGAAATTCGAAGACCCGGATGATTATACACACATGAAAATTCGTTTTCATGTTGTACTTGGAAAAGAGCAAGCTGAAGTGTGGTCTCTGATCAAGATCAAGAAAGTAGTTGCTATCAAGAAAGATGTCTTGTTCGAAAACATGGTACAAAATTTTAGGTATCATGTAGTTCATGCAAACAATCAAGCTGTCGATTTCAGTGTTGCAGACTTCCCTCTAATGAAATTGAATGATCTTATTCAAGTTGCATTACTTTTAAAAGAAATGGAGGCATCCGAACTCAAGGGTACAGACAAAGAAGTGCTCAGAATAGGTCTTGCTCACATAAAAATATTCATTGACAATTATTATGATTGTCTTGCCCTGACTGACGAAGAGTTGGCTTCGAGTATGGATAGGAAAGTTTCTGTTGCAATGGAACTGTCGACAACACAGGCTGAATTAAAAAAGTATGTTGATGGAGAAATTTGTTTAAAACCATTTGGTTTGGTTTTTTCTAGGAAGGAAAGTAAAAGGAAGGCTAAGAGATTTCTCTTTCAAGTTGCTAAGATCGAAATATATACAACGTCACAATATACGAACTTTATTGTTCGTATGAACAACTGCAAGAAAAACAATGATGGTGACATGGAGTTAAAGAAGGTTTTAACTTGGTATTCCGAGATAAGAAGGATGATGCACTTAGCTGCTCAAATTCTCACGAATTGAGTAGTTCGACTCATTTACAAAGGGGGAGATTGTAAGGGTCGAAGTCTTGTAAATATTTGAATAGTGTTTAGTCTATTTTTGTATGTAATGTATTTACTAAGTCAATTTAGTCAATTTTGTACGAAGCGTAATAGTTCCAGACTTAGTATGTTTTGTACTCTCGTGTTCCCTATAAATAGGGACTGAGCTTTAGTTTAGACTAAGAAGTTTTTCACTAGATTTCAGAGTCTATTTTTGTAACTGAGCTTATTAAGAGTAATAAAACTTCAAAGACTTATTTACTTTCTGAGCTCATCACATTGATCATTCTTGTTCTTAATCGATTTCTCGTATACAATTCTTCAACACATGTCTAATTGTAACATATGTTGTGAAAATAGCATAAAGTCTTAGGTTTTAAGCCATCAAATAGTGACAACATAGTTACGACTATTTTACTAATAAATTTATTTTTAGCAAAATATCAAGCTTTGTAGTTTGTTTAACACACCATAACCGGTTTGAAGGTTTTGTAACACACAATATTCTATTTGGTTTTGACTCTAATAAGTCACGATTTTTACAAAACACCTATAATTACCTTGAGATTTATTATATTCAAATATTTGTGTAAGTATAAGAGTTGAAAATGCATATGTCCAAGAGTTAAACATGTTTGAGCATAACACTCATATTTTTGCCATTTTTTGAGTGTACAATCATGACCACAAAACTTTTATATCAAAAAGATGTTATCAACATTTACTTCACGATTTTAACACATGTTAAGAACCTTTTTATTCAAGAACTTGTTCCATTTTCAACCCATAACTATGATGCATGCAATTATCCAAAGGGTAAACGAGCCTTGACTTGTATCCCCCCCCCCCTCCGAAAAGTATGAAAAACATGAAAAGATGGTGGTATGAAGCTCACCTTGGTATTTTTTGCGAGTTGTAGGAAGGAAAGTGAAGAGATTTTGAGCCTAGCCTTGCACAACTTGAAGAGTTCTCGAAAAATCAAGTGTTCTAAGGATCATACACGAAAATGGGTGTGTAAATGGAATGATCTTAGCACTAACATGTATATAAGTACTAGAGTTTTACTATGAACTTACCCAAAATTCCTAGGACCGCTTGAAGATGTATCCTCCCTTGAAGGTGTCTCACGAAATCTTGAGAGAAAAAAAGAGTGTTTGGAGAGTAGAATGGGTTGTAAATGATTTTTGTGTGTGTAGGGGTGTGGGATCGGCCGATCTCTCCCTTAAATGGGGGGGGTTGCTTTCTTGTTATTTGGTGGATAATTAACCTATAAGTATGGTGGTCATTAGTACCATTGCATGGATACATGATGGTTAATTACATTGAGGTTTGTGGGATATAAGTGAGGTGTCACCACCTTTTTGTATTTTTTTGTTTGACTTGGCTCCCAAATCCGATTTCATTGGCTTGAGTGAGGGTTTTTGGTTTTAAGGTGGCCGAAAACACCATATCTCATTAAGGGTTTGCAGTTTTGATGTGTGTGGGGGCTTTTGGGCTTAATTTGGCCCAATCTAATAGTTTTTGGTCCAATAGGTCCCAAAGAAAAGGTTTTTCGGTCCAAGAAGGTGTGTATGGCTTTTGGTCTTAATTTGGACCAACAAGGGTTTTTGGCCCAATAAGACCCAAAGAAGGAAGGGTTTTCGGGCCAATAAGTTATTTGGGCCAAGAACTCTAAGTAAAGCCTGGAAATTGATTTTGTCTAACTATTGGATCAAACTTGAGTTTTCATGAGGTTATGACAACTTGATTCTAAGTGTGTGCCCATATGTATTCAAATAACATTGTAGTTTGAATTTCACAATTTTGATGCAACAAGGTTACATAGAGTAATTGTTTTGTACAAGCTTCACAATCTCAACCCTAAATTGCTAGTTGTGACATCATCCCCCCATTAGAGGGAATTTCGTCCCAAAATTCGTTCTAAAGCAGCTTTCACGAAGTAGGGAAGAGATGTGGGTACTTTTTCATTATCTGGTCTACGTGTTCCCAGGTGAACTCTGGTCCTCGTTTGGCACTCCATCAGACCTTCACAATGGGAATGCGACTTTGTTTTGTTCTTTTCACCTCCTTGTCCATTATTTCAACTGGTTCCTTAACAAAGTGGAGGTTCTCATTTATTTCAATCTCATCAAGAGGAATAATGAGAGTTTTGTCAAATAGGAATTTCTTCATGTTTGACACATGAATGACAGGGTGTACATTGATGAGCTCTGGTGGTTAGTGCAGCTTGTAAGCCACTGGACCGATCCTGGCAAGGATCTCGAATGGTCCAATGTACCTTGGTTTCAATTTTCCCCACCTTCCAAAGCATATCATCCCTTTCCAGGGAGAGACCTTTAGTAGTACGCGATCAACGATTTGGAATTCAAGGGGCTTCCGTCGTTTGTCAGCGTAGCTCTTCTGTCGGTCTCTGGACGCCTGGAGTCACTCCCTAATTGGAAAGATCTTCTTAGTTGTTTACCTTATAATCTCGGGCCCGTTGAGTGTGTTTTTTGGTACTTTCTGTTTTGCTAGTTGTGTATCCCCCACCTTAGTCCAACAAAGAGGTGATCTGTATTTTCGTCCGTATAGAGCCTCAAAGGGGGCGACCTTGATCCGTGTGTGATAGCTATTGTTGTACCAGAATTCAATCAATGGAAAATGGGCATCGCATGCCTTTTCGAAGTCTATCACACAGGCTCGGAGCATATCTTCCAATGTTTGGATGGTCCTCTCACTCTGACCATAAGTTTGGGGATGGTAGGTAGTGCTCATATCGAGCTGAGTTCCTAACGATCTCTGGAGTGACTGCCAAAATCATGATGTAAATCTACTATATCTTTCAGAGATTATAGATATCGGCACGCCATGTAATCTAACAACCTCCTTTATGTATATTCGGGCCAACTTTTCCATTTTATATGTTTCCTTTATTGGCAGGAAATGGGCAGATTTTGTCAACTGATCGACAACCACCCACATAGCATCCAATCCGTCTACCGTCTTGGGCAATTTGGTTTTTAGATTCATTTTTATTCATTCCTATTTCCACTCGCGTATCTCCGATAGTTGTAGTAGACCCGAGGGCTTTTGATACTCTACCTTAACTTTGGCGTAAGTCAGGCATTTTCCAACACAGGTAGCAATTTCGGTTTTCAAATTCGGCCACCAATAATGTTGTTTGAGATCCAGGTACATTTTATCCGAACCTAGGTGGATGGAGTACTTTGTCTTGTGGGCTTCATTCATAACCACGTCTCTGAACCCACCAAATCTTGGGGTCCAAATTCGTTCCATGAGGTAGTAGGCTGTAACGCCCGTAGATCAGGGCTAGTCGATTTAGAGACGATAAGCATCAAAATGACTTTTTGATGGAAGATTATTTAGAAGGATTAATCTTAACCAAGTTTTAGTATATGTCACAAGGTTTCCATGCATATAAAGAACGACAAAATCCGAGTTATAACGAAGAAGTTATGACCTGTCGAAGTTTCGCGACAGAACCGACACGACCTAGCGCGACCCAGCGCGACGTAAATAGTGAATTTAAGGTAGATAGATATCTATCCTTAGTAATCCAAACGAGAGTTGAATATTTCTTCGATAGTAGTCCAACGATAAAAAGACAGACGAAAACGGAGTTCAGATGAAGGAGTTATGAATTTCGAACGAAGTTTTCCTATCCCGGCCTACTAAAAATACTATATAAGTAATATACTTATAATGTATTAAAAATCAATTCAAAATTAGCCAATGGAGTCTAAACGAGAGTTGTAGATCATAATCTCACCTTCGCGGCGATATAAAGAACGTCAAAAACGGAGTTCGTATGCGAAAGTTATGAATTTCTGATGTTCGGGGCGCGAAACCCCAAAACTGTTAGAGCCCACGACGTGGAACAAGGTTGCCACGATGTGGCAAGTGTCCTGACACCTCAGGGAGGCCCCCAGATGCAACTTGGGATGACGCATGCAGTGACGACCAAGCCCACGACGTGGAACAAGGTTGCCACGACGTGGCAAGGGCCAAATTTGCCCTATAAATAGATTTGAAGGGCCAGCCGTTTAGGGTTGCTATTTTCTCTCTTCTCTCTCCCGTTTTGCATCGATTTGCGTGCCAGAAGTACCCCGAAGCCCTGGTATCAACCCCGAGCCCCAAAGCAAGTCCCGAGATCCCGAAGATCCCGAGAAGTGCGGTTCCCGAGCCGAAGCTCTGCCCGCGAGAAGTTCGATTTTTGTGAAGATCTTCCAAATCTGCTGAGGATTACTACTTCTGCAAGTCATAGTGCTGTCCGATCATCTTCTGATCAAGTGAGTGTATACTACCTTTCATAAACACGATAATAATACAAGTATGGTTTGAGTGTATTAAGTATATTGTGATTTATATGTGTGAGTGTGTGGTTACTTTCTTCTAACACATAAGTATGAAGTATTTGCTACGAAATACGTGTTATGTGTTTATATATTGTTGTTTAATTGAGGTATTAGTGGAATAGATGAACTATATAGATTTTTAATGAGTTAAACTATATATGTATTTTATATCTACAAATATGTTGGGTAGGACATGGGTAGATGAGATCCGTGAGTAGGGATCAGATCAAGAGGTTAGTTTAGATCCGTGAGTAGGGATCAGATCGAGAGGTCAGTTTAGGTCCGTGAGTAGGGATCAGATTAAGAGGTTAGTTTAGATCTGTGAGTATGGATCAGGTAAAGAGATAAACTTGCTATTAGTCTGGGAGTATGGATTAAGACTAAGTTAATTGTCCCTAGTCCGGGAGTATGGATTGGGCACAGTTATAGATCCGGGAGTATGGATCAGATATGGATTAAGATTAAGTTAATTGTCCCTAGTCCGGGAGTATGGATTGGGCACAGTTTTAGATCCGGGAGTATGGATCAGACCAATAGGTAAACTTGTTATTAATCCGGGAGTATGGATTAAGACATAGTTAATTGTCCCTAGTCCGGGAGTATGGATTGGGCATAGTTTTAGATCCTGGAGTATGGATCAGACCAATAGGTAAACTTGTTATTAATCCGGGAGTATGGATTAAGACATAGTTAATTGTCCCTAGTCCGGGAGTATGGATTGGGCACAGTTTTAGATCCGAGAGTATGGATCCGACCAAGAGATTAGTTTAGATCCGGGAGTATGGATTAGACCAAGAGGTTAGTTTTAGGTCCGAGAGTATGGATCAGGTGGAGAGATTAGTTTAGATCCGGGAGTATGGATTAGATCAAGAGGTTAGTTTTAGGTCCGAGAGTATGGATCAGGTGGAGAGATTAGTTTAGATCCGTGAGTAGGGATCAGATAAAGAGGAAAAGTTTAGATACGAGAGTTTAGATCGTGTCGTTGTGAGGATCGATGGGGTGGGATAAGAGTTGCTTTTATATGGTGAAATTATATAATTTGGACGTTCTATATATATATTTATATGATATAACATTGTGGGATGAAAACCCTATATGCTCACCAGGCTCCCAAGCCTGACCCACTCAGTTTTCTTTGTATCACAGGTATTAAATACGAAGACATATTTTACAGAGAGATTTAAAGGAGATATAAATCAATTGTGTAATTAAATGTAAGTTCTGCTTATGCTTATATGTCTGTATCGGAACATGACATCCCGAGGTTTTATTATTGAATGAAAATACATTCTTTTTGAGAAATGTTTTGATAAGTTATTATCATATCTTGTTTTGGGAACAAATTCCGCAACCGTATCTTTAAAAGATTACTCTGATTTTATAAAACAAAGCATAAGTAAAATCGGTCTTTTCTGGCCGTGAAAATGGGGATGTCACAGTTGGTATCAGAGCATTAGTTTAAGCGAACTAGGAATTTGTAGGAAATTTCTAGACTTAAACTTAGAATGCTAAGTAAGTGTGTCTAAAATATGTTAGGTAGTACACCTAAATTGACACAAGCACTAGTTTATTTTAGGAATGATGCCTAAAATTCTTTTATGTGCTAATTGTTTTGTGTGATAGCTAAATTGATGCTATTATTTGTTCGGATCTATGGTCTGTTGCCGACCGGATCTGAAAACCTTATGTGTTTAGGATTCTAAGCGTACGACTATGAAATTAGAACTAGCATGTAAACGTTTCGGGGTGATAAGGTGATTTATACGTTTATCGTAATTAAAAAACTTTCTTATCTTAAAAAAATTCTCGCTTGGTACACCGAATGTCTGCTTGGATGTACAAGAGGTCATGGTGAAGACTCGTAGAGAAATTGAGTATATGGATGAATTGAAGAAGGCTTATGATAGTGGATGACACCTATCAGAAGATATCGTAAGAGTGGTATCTTGCCTTTAGAGTATGTCTTATGAAATAACAATACGTTTAGAGGAGTATGGTACGTTTGAAGTACACCTTCGATTGGCAGGATGATGGAACGATTGGTGAAATTCTCGAAGTTATCTCATCGTCTGGTATTTCCATCACCAATCGAGTTGAAGTAGAGTTGATGATTGAAGATTGAGCAATGAAGAAGTCCTAGTAGAGTCTAGGGAAATTGTTTATGATTATTTGGACACATTCATATGTGTTAAATTGTTTTGTGATTTTCTTGTATGGTGACTTGGTCGACTGCGGGACAATACTTGGGACGAGTATGAGTAGGTGTGAAAGGTAGTAGATGCATATACTACCGGAAGCACAGGACTCGCACTTGGATCAGGGAAAGTCACAAGGTTACGAAGAAACTAGTAATTGATTCCGTTTTGTTCAAGTGTGTCATTACCCTTGTTTCGGTAATGACTAGTAATATGGTTCTTGTTCCGACCCTAGTGGTCATATTTAAATTTGAGTTCGACGGCGAGGAGTATGTACGTGGTCTAGAGGACCGAGATTGATGTAACATCTGACTTAAGTCAGAAGGTTGAAGTTAATGCGATTGATAGTGTCGCTCTCGTTGTTAAAAGAAGTTTGTAGGTAGAAATGCTACATGCTAAAATGTGATTATACCACATTAGAATATGAAGGAAGGTATATTCCATTCTGGAATTTAACTTTATTAAAGACCGAGTCTAAGCGTCGCATCGTGCGATGAGAGGTCGATAGAGCACGACCCATCGGTTTGTTACAATAGATAAATGAAAGTAATTATCCTGAGAAGAAGAAGGAGTCCATAATAACGACTTATTTGGTAACTTGGGGGTTACGATTGAAAGTACACCATAGTACGATAAGCAGATGCAAGATTTGGGCATCTTCTGCGATCAAGAAATCCGTAGAGTTAAATAATCTTTCAAGGAAACATAGAAGTTACGGTTATTACCTAGGAAGAATAAATAACATGTGGAATCATTATGCAAGTCCTATTTCGTTGATGATTCCGGGACGTAATCATCCTAAGGGGGAGATAATTGTAACGCCCGTAGATCAGGGCTAGTCGATTTAGAGACGATAAGCATCAAAATGACTTTTTGATGGAAGATTATTTAGAAGGATTAATCTTAACCAAGTTTTAGTATATGTCACAAGGTTTCCATGCATATAAAGAACGCCAAAATCCGAGTTATAACGAAGAAGTTATGACCTGTCGAAGTTTCGCGACAGAACCGACACGACCTAGTGCGACCCAGCGCGACGTAAATAGTGAATTTAAGGTAGATAGATATCTATCCTTAGTAATCCAAACGAGAGTCGAAGATTTCTTCGATAGTAGTCCAACGATAAAAACACAGACGAAAACGGAGTTCAGATGAAGGAGTTATGAATTTCGAACGAAGTTTTCCTGTCCCGGCCTACTAAAAATACTATATAAGTAATATACTTATAATGTATTAAAAATCAATTCAAAATTAGCCAATGGAGTCTAAACGAGAGTTGTAGATCATAATCTCACCTTCGCGGAAATATAAAGAACGTCGAAAACGGAGTTCGTATGCGAAAGTTATGTATTTCTGAAGTTCGGGGCGCGAAACCCCAAAACTGTCAGAGCCCACGACGTGGAACAAGGTTGCCACGACGTGGCAAGTGTCCTGACACCTCAGCCCCCAGATGCAACTTGGGATGACGCATGTAGTGACGACCAAGCCCACGACGTGGAACAAGGTTGCCACGACGTGGCAAGGGCCAAATTTGCCCTATAAATAGATTTGAAGGGCCAGCCGTTTAGGGTTGCTATTTTCTCTCTTCTCTCTCCCGTTTTGCATCGATTTGCGTGCCAGAAGTACCCCGAAGCCCCGGTATCAACCCCAAGCCCCGAAGCAAGTCTCGAGATCCCGAAGATCCCGAGAAGTGCGGTTCCCGAGCCGAAGCTCTGCCCGCGAGAAGTTCGATTTTTGTGAAGATCTTCCAAATCTGCTAAGGATTACTACTTCTACAAGTCGTAGTGTTGTCCGATCATCTTCTGATCGAGTGAGTGTATACTACCTTTCATAAACACGATAATAATACAAGTATGGTTTGAGTGTATTAAGTATATTGTGATTTATATGTGTGAGTGTGTGGTTACTTTCTTCTAACACATAAGTATGAAGTATTTGCTACGAAATACGTGTTATGTGTTTATATATTGTTGTTTAATTGAGGTATTAGTGGAATGGATGAACTATATAGATTTTTAATGAGTTAAACTATATATGTATTTTATATCTACAAATATGTTGGGTAGGACATGGGTAGATGAGATCCGTGAGTAGGGATCAGATCAAGAGGTTAGTTTAGATCCGTGAGTAGGGATCAGATCAAGAGGTCAGTTTAGGTCCGAGAGTATGGATCAGGTGGAGAGATTAGTTTAGATCCGGGAGTATAGATTAGATCAAGAGGTTAGTTTTAGGTCCGAGAGTATGGATCAGGTGGAGAGATTAGTTTAGATCCGTGAGTAGGGATCAGATAAAGAGGAAAAGTTTAGATACGAGAGTTTAGATCGTGTCGTTGTGAGGATCGATGGGGTGGGATAAGAGTTGCTTTTATATGGTGAAATTATATAATTTGGACGTTCTATATATATATGTATATATATATATATATATATATATATATATATATATATATATATATATATATATATATTTATATGATATAACATTGTGGGATGAAAACCCTATATGCTCACCAGGCTCCCAAGCCTGACCCACTCAGTTTTCTTTGTATCACAGGTATTAAATACGAAGACATATTTCACAGAGAGATTTAAAGGAGATATAAATCAATTGTGTAATTAAATGTAAGTTCTGCTTATGCTTATATGTCTGTATCGGAACATGACATCCCGAGGTTTTATTATTGAATGAAAATACATTCTTTTTGAGAAATGTTTTGATAAGTTATTATCATATCTTGTTTTGGGAACAAATTCCGCAACCGTATCTTTAAAAGATTACTCTGATTTTATAAAACAAAGCATAAGTAAAATCGGTCTTTTCTGGCCGTGAAAATGGGGATGTCACATAGGCTCCATCCTCTTTGTGATGGGTTTTAACTATAAGAACATCCTATGTGCTCATGCTAACCCTAATGCTTGGATCTAGGTTTCTCTATTGTACATGCATTTCATCCAAGACTCAAGAACCCTAATCTAGCATATGTATTTCGAAATAGACATAAGAATACAAATCTAGATGATTACGTCTTCTTCAATGGCTTGAATCTTCTTGTCTTTGGAGCTTAGAGTCACAAGTGTCACTTCTCTAATGGCTTACAAACACCACAAGCATGAGGATGACTAAAGAGAAGGAGGAGGAGGCACCAAAAACGTCTAGGGTTCTCTTAGAAGTGTTAGCCACGTTTCTAGGGCGTTAGGGGTTCCTTATATAGGTAGGCTATTAAGGTTTTCAACTAGGAAACCCTAATTTGACTGCTTAGGCCCTAAGCAGCCCATGGACTCCATTTAGAACACCCCTTGGACGACTTCTTTATGGGCTTCCCATAAAATTCGTCCAACCTATGTTCCAAGGTGATCCATAGCCCAATTTCAATTATCTTATAATTACAATTCCAGTCCCCTAAGTTTAGTTAATGTCTTTTAGTCACAAAACTAATTATCAATTAATTCTTAACTAATATTAATTAAACAATATGATTTCTTCTTTAATATATTATTCATATAATATATTAATAAATCATAATTAATCCTCTTTCTCCATAAATCATCCTAGCTATCAAGTTGCTTTGGTGAAGGCAACCCAAAAGGACCATGCACAACCGGGTCAAGTACATACCAAATATAGTTACGGGCTTAGACACTAATCCAACAGTCTCCCACTGGATAAGTCTAGTAACTATAATGTAAGTACAATCTGATTAGCAATCATAGCTCTCAAAGACGCTGTCGAACTCTGATCTTATCAGCAACCTATCCTTTAGATAAGGGATCATATATTCCTCCAATCTAGATACCGTATATACGTGAGACATGGATTGAAATCATTCTCTCAGTCTATGTGTTGTTTCCCGATTTCTGATTTACGACAACTGACAACAGGCTACAGTTGAACACATCAAGTCAGTCCTGGCTTGGCCAAGCGCTTAGGGTGTCATCACTAAATCATCGAGGGGCCCACATATATCGCTTTTATCCCACTTTGGGTAAAAGGAACGGATAAACTTCGACTCAATACTCACTTGTACTCACTCACCAAATCACACACAACAATACGTTTTATAACACCAAGTTACTGGTGCATTTACATATTATCAATGTGTAACTGACTCGCAAGATACAACTCACACATCTAGGTATTAAGAATATAAGTTATTATCGTCTCACCGATCACTCGTGATAAAATCCATGAAGCAATCCAAGTAAGTGTGGGTTTAATCCAATGCTCAAATCATATTCATAAGCACTCATGAACGTTGCAGCAAACATTTACTATGTCTAATACACTTTAGGCAATCTACAAACCAATTCATGGCAATCTTCTTTCATACCTACTCCTAAAGTATGAGTGACTGTGGAACGTTCGAATAATCTTATTATTCAGGAAGTCAAAACATGCAAAGTGAAACACATAATACTAATCCTATATGACCTCAAAACTTTGAGTATAAATAAAACATTTTATTTAATCACCATATTGATTACTCATCACTTGTTGTTTCGGGTAATCAACTTCTTACTTGCATTATAACAACAACTGTCCCATGCTCTTAGCATACACACTCTGTTTATCTATGATCCTTACTTTGTGAAATAGTATAATTGAATAACATTTTCAATCACACTCATTTCACAATTCCTAATCCATTAGTGTAAGAATACGAAATTCTCTCCACTACTAGAATATGTTAGATTCTAACATTTTATGCAACGGTCATTTTGTAATGTCACGGCACAAAAGTCACCAAGACTCGGGCAATGAAATTACAAAATGCTCTATTGGAGATTGTTACAAGAAAATTCTATATTCATGAAGTCTCATATTCAAAGTACATTCCTTTAAACATCCTTCTTGGATAAAAGTTTCTAATCTAGACATTTATTCTCGATATCCAACTCCCAATATGGAAACATTTCCATATTTTCCATATGACAACTCATTCTAAATAGAATCTTATCTATTCACAATAATGTCAATATGGTCCATCCATCACTATACTTTCAACTGTCCATAAGCGACCAATCCTTGGCGAACCTTAGATTGTCCTTGGCTGTTGTTTAATTATTTTAGTCAAAACCGGTTCTATTTCCTTTTTTCCTCTAAATGCCGTAGGCATTTGGAAAAGTTTAGAACGGTCTAATATTATTGCATATGTAATCGATCCTATACGCGAAGCGTATGGGATGCAATTCATAATAAAAACATGATACTTTACCAGTTTCTTACTATAATATCGTCATAATATTTCTATTTGTCGTGTTCTCAAAAATTCGAACTACGAAGAGGGACGTCGTAATCAGAATTGAATTTTGAGAATGCAAATAACAAAAATACCCTTGACTAAATTTAATTAAAATTTCTCAATCTAAACTTTTAGATTGGAAACGAAGTATAACATTCTCTCCCTTAATTATAGAGAAAAAAATAACTTTTCTACCCCTGCAACTTTGCAAAGTGAAACTTTTGTTTTTCTATAACTAATATTGCCAACTTGCAATACTTAAATAATAATCATGCTCCCACTAACATGATGATTATATCCATTCCAGCATAACATTTACGCTCCACTAGCTCTGACACGTATTTAAAAACCAACTAAACTTCTAGAAACAATACTTATTGACTTCCAAAGTTCATTGTTTCTAATATGATATGCTTTGATAACCCTTTATCTAAGCTTCTCAACCATATACACCTTCCCTTGGATAGCTCACATGTCTGTCTAAACTAATTCATAACTTATATTACTAATTCCCAAATGTTCAGACTAATTTCACAATTCGAACTATGAAGAGGGATGATGTAATCATAATCGAATTTGAGAATGCAATTTACATAATCGATATCCCTTTAAAATCTCTCTTAGTGAAAGCATTTCCTCACAATCATTTTCATGAAAAAGAGAATCCTTATGACACTTAGATTTTATGGTGTATGTGTTCCTATCCATGAGAATTTGCGATAACCATAATCGAAAGATAATGTTTGTGACAAATTCAAACCCTTATGGACAGAACTTGTTCATTCTTAATTTCTTTCCATCAAGGGTCCCACCATTGATTCCAAGTTATCTATCAGCTCACCTATTCCAGTCAATGTACTTTCATTGAATAAGATTCTTTCCTTATGCATTCTATTGAGAACTCGTAGAGCTCATATGCATAGTTTACTAAATCGGAATGGAACAGAAACAAGATCATGTCAACATGATGCGTTACAAACCTCAAGTTGCGTGCTAATGTTTAATAATAGGTTTACTCTTGATTAGTTCTCGAAACTTTTCAAGATCATTTTGACTCCCATTGACCTCTTGACATATAAGATTCTCTTATCAAGAAACATTTCTTGATAAACAAATATTCAAGAGTTAGTGCGGATTCTCATCAAGACAAACACTACACACCAATTTCAAACGTGCAAGAGAAAGAAAAACAATTTTTCTACTTCACATTTGATGATTGTGTGTCACTCAATTCACAATCTTAGAGTACGATTCCAAGTCTTGATTTTGGAACGAGGTATGATATATCTTACTGACTTAACCATTTCAACAATTCCCGGTTCCTCTTCTTAGCCATACTAGTGCACTAAGATGTCCTTACAGGATGAATTGTGATATGGCTCTTAATCATTAAGATGATCATAAAAAAGATACAAAACTACTCTCCGTTCTTATTAGATTGGAGAAACTTTTATCTTTCTGTCTAATTGATTCTTCTTATTCGTTCTGCCATTCATTGAAACTTTTCAATGATTCAGAATTGTAATCATAACCACATTTACTAGACTTTTAGTAAATTATGACGGATAGTCTTATTGTTATTTGTGGTGGACTTGACTAGTGCACAACATTGTGCTCTATTCCTTTAGTCCTTCACTTGACGCACATACTTGTGTGATCAAGGAATTAGTCTTAATTTCCTAAGTACCAAGATTTCCAGACATCACATGATTCAAATCATATGATTCCAAGTTTCTATCCAATTGAAACTTGGGTGATGGGAATCTTTCCTTACTTAGAAAATTTTCACACTACCACAAATAACATAACTAAGGACCACATCCATTTATAGAAATACACAAACATCAATTTTTTCATAATGATTTCATTGCAAGGATATATATAAACAAGACAAATCAAAATTTTATTTTATTTATAAAAGCAGCGGAAAACATGTCCTTACAATGCAAAATCAACTGAAAAACTATGTAATCAAATATTCCTAACAACTCTATCACAACTTTCTAAGCTCAAAATCTGATCTTCGAATCCATGCGATCATGATCCATTTCTTCATGATCAGACTCATCTTGCTCTTCCATCAAGCTTCCTCACTTTTCTCTGATCCTACAAAACATTCAAATGTAATCTTATCACATTATGTATTAAGAATCAATGAATAGAAACTTAATGGAGTTAGATAGTGGATTTTACCTAAAGTAGAGCCATACGTCTTGACTCTCCCATCTCTTAGATCTCTTAAGTAGACATGACAGTTTCATCTCCAATGCCCCTTCTCTTGGCAATAAAAGCAAATTGACTCTTTTGGAACAACACACGGAACTACTTCAGACTTTGCCATTCTCTTATGATCAAACTTTTCGACCATGGCATGCCTTTCGTTGCCATTTCCTATATCCATAGAGGTCTGGAAGGCAGATCCACCAATCAACTTTGTTTTTCCAGTGTGCCAAATCATTGTTGATTCAGCAGCAATAAGCAAATAAGTGAGATCAATGAGGGTCTCGTCGTGGTCTATCATATAGTACTCTCTTACGAACTCACTATATGAGTCAGGAAGCGACTGAAGAACCCAGTCAACAACCATCTCCTCACAGACAACGACTCCTAATATTCTTAACCTATCAATGTGTGACTTTATTTCCAAGATGTGTGCACACATTGACTTTCCTTCTTCATGTTTACTTGCCAAAAGGGCTTGAGTGAGCTTGAACTTTCCAAGCCTTTGAACTTGTGGGTTAGGGAGAACAATAGGAGGAGGTGGAGGAAGTGAATCATGATCTCTTGTTCCTCGATCGAATCATGGAATATCATCTTCATATGGAAGGCTTGTTCCATAGGATTTGGGAAGACCATAGTTGTCATACTTTGACATCTACAAAACGGGAGAAAAATCAAGTTAGCTGATTGATTGAGTCCTTAATAAATCACCCAAATGAGATATTAAGGCCAGGACCCAACACAATATTCCACAATGTGGGAGAGGGATGTCGCAACCCAAATTGCAGAAAATTTGAAGGTAAGTGAATGACAATTCACTAATTTTCCACCATGAAAACGGAAAAGAGGTTAGGTTTTAAATGTATTGAAAAACTCCTAGATCCTTTGAGATTCATTGAACCTTTCAATGGCATGTTTGAATCTCGATATGCCCCTCGATTTGTGACTGGGATGCCGAGGATCACAAAACAGGGTGTAAATAACCATGCAAACTTACACGGTGCCCCCACTGTTACAGTCACATATTCAAAGTGCCGGTTCACCACACACGCTCCACCGAACTATGACACACATCGAGTCACCCTTTGCAACCTTTGCTTAGAACCATTTAGTGTGCCGGTTAACCACACACGCTCCACTAACGTCTTCGCAAGGGTACAAAGTGTAATTTCATGGAATTGCATCAATTCACTTTTACCTAAAGTAACTAGGATTGAGAATTTTGTAAAAACATTTAGTCTCTTTATACTTCATTATACTTTTAATGGAAAAGGTTTTCCCTATCCTACCCGTTCGGCTAACGACCCTCCACCAATCAAGGAAGCGGTGGGTGAGAGTGGTCACCCATTAAACGACCATTTTATAGGCCATAACCTTATACCCCCTTATAGATCTGCTTCGTGAATGAGGCCTACTAACGGTAAGACTAGAATTTAAGTTATACATATATAATATTAGACTTTTAATGGTATATATAGTATAAGGGTGTATTTTACACTTATAAAATACTAGATGGTCTAATTTAATAAATTACACTTTTAATTTAATTAAATGTAAACCATATCATATGGATTTATTAACTTTCTTTTAATTATACACTTAATTAATTTAATAAAACCATAAGGGTGCTATTTGAACTTTTTCAAAATTAAGGTTTTAGAATTTAACATTTTAAACTTTTAATCAAAATTTAAATTCCAATTTTTGAGGAAACGTTTTTGAAACTTTTCAAAACATTAGGGTTTAGAGTTTAAATAATTCAAAATTAAACTTTTTAATCAAAAAATTTTAATTCCAAAACTATTAAGTCAAAATACAAATAAGGCAATTAAACAATTAATTGGTGATAATCTAATTTTGACCTAATCCAATTTCATGCAAGATAATTGACCAAAGAATTTAACATTTATCAAATAAGGTAACAATTATCTAATTAGATGATAAAAATCTTTTATTTTGACAAAGATAATTATAAGAAATCAATAAAATTCGTATATTATTAATTTGAAGTAATTATGGCAATTATCTTAAGTTAAAAAAGGCAAAAAAATCTGAAAATTCGTCTGTCTGACAGCTAGACTCCCTGAGTCACCATATGGACTCGCTGAGCTCATCCTACTCGACGAGTCCACATTGGGACTCGACGAGTTTGTAATGCAGATGGCTAAAAACTCAACTTTGCAATCAAGGATGAAACACTAAGAATCAATACAATAGAAACCAATCGTGGCTCTGATACCACTGATGGGTTTTAGCTATAAGAACATCCTATGTGCTCATGCAAACCCTAATGCTTGGATCTAGGTTTCTTTATTGTACATGCATTTCATCCAAGACGCAAGAACCCTAATCTAGCATAAGTATTTCGAAATAGACATAAGAATATAGATCTAGAAGATTACCTCTTCTTCAATGGATTGAATCTTCTTGTCTTTGGAGCTTAGAGTCACAAATGTCACTCCTCTAATGGCTTACAAACACCACAAGCAAGGTATTACTAAAGAGAAGGAGGAGGAGGCACCAAAAACGTCTAGGGTTCTCTTAGAAGTGTTAGCCACGTTTTTAATTGGGGCCTTAGGGGTTCCTTATATAGGTAGGCTATTAGGGTTTTAACCTAGGAAACCC